>NC_053390.1:377850566-378150566 GCF_905171765.1 Bufo bufo
TGGCTGAATTCTTTTTAGCCCTGGGTCAGATATATGATGATCCGGATCGTATTGCTCTGGCTGAGTCTAGACTACGTCTGTTATGCCAGGGTAAACAATCCACAGAGATATACTGCTCAGAATTTCGGAGATGGGCAGCTGATACTGGTTGGAATGATGCTGCACTCCGAAGTCAATTTTGCCATGGTCTTTCAGAGGGATTGAAAGATGCATTTTCCTTTCATGAGAGGCCTATCTCCTTGGACTCTGCTATGTCTCAGGCCGTTCGTATTGACAGGCGTCTTAGAGAGAGAGGAGAGATCTCTCCTTCCTGTCATACTCAGTCCCGGGACAGTGCAGCGGTCTCATTCTGTGCGCAGGGGTCTCAGTCGCTGTCAGCCCCTTCTGAGCAGGAGCCCATGCAGCTGGGGTTGATTGCCTCTGACAATAGAAGATTCAGCCCGCATGGGAGGGTTTGTTTTTGTTGTGGAGGTATAAATCATTTGGCAAATGTTTGTCCCTCTAGGAGATACAGGCAGTTTTCTGGGAGTAATAAAGAAACAAAAAGGAAAAAATTGTTTAAAAATGTTCCGTCTGTTACTATTGGCAGGGTTGAGGCGGAAATTGAAGGTTTTCCGTTTGCTTGTAGTTACCGTTTTGTCCTGCCTGCTAGGGTGGCGCTAGAGAGCAAGAGCATTTTTTTGTGAGATTTTTGTGGATAGTGGAGCAGCTGTCAATCTCATTGATAATCAATTTGCAATAACTTATGGTTTCCAGGTATGCACTTTGGGAAAGGATATTCCTGTTTTTGCTATTGATTCCGCTCCACTTTCTCAGAAATCATTAAAGGGCATAGTTCACAATATCCGTTTAATTGTGAGTGATGCTCATGTTGAGGATGTGTCATGTTTCGCCCTTAGCGGTTTGCCTACTCCTCTAGTGTTGGGGCTACCCTGGCTCACTAAACATAACCCGACCATTGATTGGCAAGCTAGGCAAATAAATGGTTGGAGTGACTTTTGCAGAGAGAATTGCCTCACGACATCTGTTTCTGAGGTTTCTACTAAGACTGTACCACCTTTCCTCTCTGAATTTTCGGATGTCTTCTCTGAGAGTGGAGTTCAGGATTTGCCCCCGCACAGGGAGTACGATTGCCCTATTAATCTCATCCCAGGCGCCAAGCTGCCTAAATCTCGTTTATACAATCTTTCCCAACCTGAGAGGGTCGCTATGCGTGCTTATATCTCTGAGAGTCTAAGAAAAGGACACATACGACCCTCGAAGTCACCTGTTGCCGCTGGTTTTTTCTTTGTTAAGAAAAAAGATGGTTCTTTAAGACCTTGTCTGGATTTCAGGGAGCTGAACAGTATCACTATTCGTGACCCTTATCCGCTTCCTCTGATCCCGGACCTGTTTAACCAGGTTGTTGGGGCTAAAGTCTTTTCCAAATTAGACCTAAGAGGGGCATACAACTTGGTCAGGGTCAGAGAAGGAGACGAATGGAAGACGGCCTTCAATACCCCTGAGGGCCATTTTGAGAATTTGGTTATGCCTTTTGGTTTGATGAATGCCCCAGCCGTTTTTCAGCATTTCGTGAACAGCATTTTTTATCATTTAATAGGAAAATTTGTATTAGTGTATTTGGATGACATTTTGATTTTTTCTCCTGATTTCAAAACTCATAAGGAACACTTATGTCAGGTCTTGCTCATCCTGCGGGAGAATAAATTATACGCGAAGCTGGAAAAATGTGTGTTTGCGGTTCCAGAGGTTCAATTTCTGGGGTTTCTTCTCTCCGCTTCTGGTTTTCGCATGGACCCCGAGAAGGTCCGCGCTGTGCTTGAGTGGGAGCTTCCTGAGAATCAGAAGGCGCTGATGCGTTTTTTGGGCTTTGCCAATTATTACAGGAAGTTTATTTTGAATTATTCCTCTGTTGTTAAACCACTCACTGATATGACCAGAAAGGGGGTAGATTTTTCTTCCTGGTAGGTAGAGGCGCGTAAGGCCTTTTCTAATATCAAGGAGAGTTTTGCTTCCGCTCCCATCCTGGTACAACCTGATATTTCTTTACCCTTCATAGTTGAGGTTGATGCTTCAGAGGTAGGTGTGGGTGCGGTCTTGTCTCAGGGTTTCTCTCCTGCCAAATGGCGACCGTGTGCCTTTTTCTCGAAGAAACTCTCCTCCGCAGAGAGAAATTACGATGTGGGAGATAGGGAATTGTTGGCCATCAAGTTGGCTTTTGAGGAATGGCGCCATTGGCTAGAGGGAGTCAGACACCCTATTACCGTGTTTACTGACCATAAAAATCTGGCCTACTTGGAGTCAGCCAAGCGTCTGAACCCGAGACAGGCCAGATGGTCTTTGTTCTTTTCAAGGTTTAATTTTGTTGTCACGTTCCGCCCTGGGGTTAAGAATGTGAAGGCAGATGCCCTGTCACGTTGTTTTCCGGGAGGTGGGAATTTTGAAGACCCGGGTCCCATTTTGGCTAAAGGTGTGGTGGTCTCTGCTCTTTTTCCTGAATTGGAGGCAGAGGTGCAGGCAGCCCAGTCGGAGGCTCCTGATCTTTGTCCTCCTGGGAGGTTGTTTGTGCCTCTCGCTTTGAGACACAAGATTTTTAAGGAACACCACGATACGGTCCTTCCTGGGCACCCGGGGGCAAGAGCCACACTGGATCTCATCGCTCGGAGATTCTGGTGGCCTGCGCTTCATAAGTCGGTTGAGGGTTTTGTGGCAGCCTGCGAGACTTGCGCTCGTGCCAAAGTCCCTCATTCACGGCCATCAGGTCCTCTCCTTCCCTTACCCATTCCTTCCCGTCCTTGGACACATCTGTCCATGGACTTCATAACGGACCTGCCTCGTTCCTCGGGGAAGACTGTGATTCTGGTGGTGGTGGACCGTTTTAGCAGAATGGTGCATTTCATCCCTTTTCCTGGTTTGCCCAATGCTAAGACGCTGGCGCAGGCATTTATTGATCACATTGTCAAATTGCATGGTATTCCTTCAGACATAGTCTCTAATAGGGGCACGCAGTTTGTTTCCAGATTCTGGAAGGCTTTCTGTTCTCGCTTGGGGGTTCGGTTGTCATTCTCTTCTGTTTTCCACCCGCAGTCGAATGGCCAGACAGAGCGCGTCAATCAGAATCTGGAGACATATCTGCGCTGTTTTGTGGCGGAGAATCAGGAGGATTGGTGTTCTTTTTTGTCTCTTGCTGAGTTTGCTTTAAATAACCGTCGTCAGGAGTCCTCTGATAAGTCACCATTTTTTGGTGCATATGGGTTTCATCCGCAGTTTGGGACTTTCTCGGGAGAGGGGTCTTCTGGTTTACCTGATGAGGACAGATTCTCCTCGTCTTTGTCATCTATTTGGCAAAAGATTCAGGATAATCTAAAGAGCATGAGTGAGAGATATAAGCGTGTGGCGGATAAGAGACGTGTGCCTGGTCCGGACCTGAATGTTGGTGATCTGGTGTGGTTGTCTACCAAGAATATCAAATTGAAGGTTCCCTCCTGGAAGTTGGGTCCTAGGTTTATTGGGCCTTACAAGATCCTGTCTGTCATCAATCCTGTCGCCTACCGTCTTGATCCTCCTCAGACTTGGAAGATCCATAATGTTTTTCATAAGTCCTTATTGAAACCTTATGTTCAACCCATTGTACCCTTGCCTTTGCCTCCTCCTCCGATTATGGTTGATGGGAATCTTGAATTTCAGGTCTCTAGGATTGTAGATTCTCGTCTTGTCCGCGGTTCTCTCCAGTACCTCGTTCATTGGGAGGGTTATGGTCCTGAGGAGAGGATGTGGGTCCCAGTGACGGACATTAAGGCCACTCGTCTCATCAGGGCTTTCCATAGGTCCCATCCTGAGAAGGTGGGCTCTGAGTGTCCGGAGTCCACTCGTAGAGGGAGGGGTACTGTCACAACCAGACAGCTGAGAAGCTCTGACAGAAGCCTTTCAGAACCTCCTCCTTGAGTTTTCTTTGTTTTGGTTTTCAGTTCCTCATCTCGTTAGCCTCTCTCAGCTGTCATGTGTTTGGACTGATTGCATCCCTTTAAATTCCTCCCCATAATGCAATAGTGTGCGGCTTATACAAGTTCCTGGAGTGTGTGTGCATGCTGTTCCTATTGCCCAGTCTTCTACAAAGATAAGTGCTGTACTTTTATTTGTGATTTTCTGTTTGCTGGATCTCAGTTGACCCTGACTCCCTCCGTGTCTAGTGTAGGGAGCCGGTGGTCGTGTCCCCTCCCTATTGTAGGGTGTTCAGGTGGTAGATGGTCGAGGTACGTGGATATGCGACCATCCACCTTTGGGGTGTTCGCATAGGCTGAGCAGTCAGGGAGAGTGACAGGTCTCATGCAGGGGTCTCCCTTTTGTTCCTTAGTTTTGGATCCAGTGAGTCATAGATTCTTTTGCTTTGTCTTGTTTTCTGTACACCATCCGTGTCAAGGGGAAGGGGAAAGGGGAAAAAGCCAAGGAGTGGCCTGGAGACTAAAATGATGATCAACAATAAGCATAATTTAAAGAAATTTTTTATTTTTATTTGAAAACGTATGGAATTATATGAAGGATGATACTGGGAAAGGGTGGATGCCTGAATATTGCGTGCTGTGTGTGATACAATGGGTAATTCAGGGTTGCAAATTCAATAAAGGTTTTCACAAAAAAGTTAGGGATATTCGGCTTTTTGGTGTAATTTATGGAAAACCTAAAAAGTTCTCGCTACAGTGATATGATATATCATGAAAGTAGGGCTTTTAACTTAGTAATTCGTAGCAAATTGTTTTATAGCAAATTGAGTTTCTTGTCAAACTTCGGCGAAGCTGCCAAATGGAATTTTTCAAAACTTTGCTTGTCTCTGTATATAAACTTTCAAAGAGAAGTTTCTAAGTGTGATGCTGTTTTAGGCAGCTGCTATATCTGCTACCAATTCAACTATATTTTCAGTTGTTTTCTGACAATGTGAATGCATTAACTATACATGGATTAATTTGCCCAATCTTTTTCCAAGCTTTGTTTGGTTTAGGGCTCTTTCACACTTGCGTTGTCCGGATCCGGCGTGTACTCCACTTGCCGGAATTACACTCCGGATCCGGAAAAACGCAAGTGTACTGAAAGCATTTGAAGACGGAACCGTCTTCAAAATGCGTTCAGTGTTACTATGGCACCCAGGACGCTATTAAAGTCCTGGTTGCCATAGTAGGAGCGGGGAGCGGTATACTTACAGTCCGTGCGGCTCCCGGGGCGCTCCAGAATGACGTCAGAGCGCCCCATGCGCATGGATGACGTGATCCATGTGATCACATGATCCATGCGCTTGGGGCGCCCTGACGTCACTCTGGAGCGCCCGGGGAGCCGCACGGACGGTAAGTATACTGCTCCCCGCTCCCCACTACACTTTACCATGGCTGCCAGGACTTTAGCGTCCCGGCAGCCATGGTAACCATTCAGAAAAAGCTAAATGTCGGCTCCGGCAATGCGCCGAAACGACGTTTAGCTTAAGGCCGGATCCGGATCAATGCCTTTCAATGGGCATTAATTCCGGATCCGGCCTTGCGGCAAGTGTTCCGGATTTTTGGCCGGAGCAAAAAGCGCAGCATGCTGCGGTATTTTCTCCGGCCAAAAAACGTTCCGTTCCGGAACTGAAGACATCCTGATGCATCCTGAACGGATTTCTCTCCATTCAGAATGCATTAGGATAATCCTGATCAGGATTCTTCCGGCATAGAGCCCCGACGACGGAACTCTATGCCGGAAGACAAGAACGCAAGTGTGAAAGAGCCCTTACATACTCATCCTATGCTTTTAAAGCTCTGTCCTTTGAGCGACCTTTAGACAAGCTGAGTGGCAACAATGCTAAAGTAGACAGAATTTATGTCTTTTCTACCTCTCTCAACATACACGCCTCACAAAAAGTTAGGGATATTTGGCTTTTCGGTGTAATTTATGGAAAACCTAAAAAGTTCACACTACAGTGATATTATATCATGGAAGTAGTACAACCTCGGGTGTTCACAGCACTCAACAACAATCTGGCTGTTGTGGGTGGTTGTCTGGATAAGTTCCTGGCTCCACCTCAGGAACAACACTTTAAGACTTAGTATAATCAGACAGCACTCCAAATGATATGATGAAGTAATTTGTGACTTTTATTCAGCCAGACATGATGCACAACAGATTATGGCAACGTTTCGGGCTAAACAGTAGCTCTTCATCAGGCCTAGTTATGCCCTACTCTTGAAGGGCGAACCTCAGGTCATTGAGGTTATGGGGTAGAGAGTTAGGAGCCTCTACACGGCGACTCAGCTGATCCCATAGGTTTTCAATAGGAATGAGGTCTGGAGAAAGTACAGGAAACTCCATTTTAGGACTTCAATGAGCTGGTGCATAGTTGTCCATGAAGATTAAATTAGGCCTGTGTTTTTCATGCAGAGACACAATCATCTGGTGATATCATTGGATGATGCATATAATTGTTAGGGGTAATCATGATGTCAAAATATGAACAGTATGATGAGGAGGACTGTATAAATACCATTTCTATTTGAACCAGGAAATATATTGGAAGATTCATGGATCAAACACCTGTTATGAATTTTGCCTTTAAGCTCCTTGTTAGAAAAAGGCAAGTTTTGAAAAAAGTATTGAAACATTGAACAGTTGGATATGTGCATTCAACAGTTTAGAGACGGTCACCTGTAAAGGTTGGAGTGCATTTTAGGTTCACTGAAATTTCACCTGCAAGCCAATTTTTCCCTAACGTTTTGTGAGTAGTGTCTGTAATATATATATATATATATATATATATATATACACTCACCTAAATAATTATTAGGAACACCATACTAATACGGTGTTGGCCCCCCTTTTGCCTTCAGAACTGCCTTAATTCTACGTGGCATTGATTCAACAAGGTGCTGATAGCATTCTTTAGAAATGTTGGCCCATATTGATAGGATAGCATCTTGCAGTTGATGGAGATTTGAGGGATGCACATCCAGGGCACGAAGCTCCCGTTCCACCACATCCCAAAGATGCTCTATTGGGTTGAGATCTGGTGACTGTGGGGGCCATTTTAGTACAGTGAACTCATTGTCATGTTCAAGAAACCAATTTGAAATGATTCGAGCTTTGTGACATGGTGCATTATCCTGCTGGAAGTAGCCATCAGAGGATGGATACATGTTCTCATTCTGTTTACGCCAAATTCGGACTCTACCATTTGAATGTCTCAACAGAAATCGAGACTCATCACACCAGGCAACATTTTTCCAGTCTTCAACAGTCCAATTTTGGTGAGCTCGTGCAAATTGTAGCCTCTTTTTCCTATTTGTAGTGGAGATGAGTGGTACCAGGTGGGGTCTTCTGCTTTTGTAGCCCATCCGCCTCAAGGTTGTGCGTGTTGTGGCTTCACAAATGCTTTGCTGCATACCTCGGTTGTAACGAGTGGTTATTTCAGTCAACGTTGCTCTTCTATCAGCTTGAATCAGTCGGCCCATTCTCCTCTGACCTCTAGCATCCACAAGGCATTTTTGCCCACAGGACTGCCGCATACTGGATGTTTTTCCCTTTTCACACCATTCTTTGTAAACCCTAGAAATAGTTGTGCGTGAAAATCCCAGTAACTGAGCAGATTGTGAAATACTCAGACCGGCCCGTCTGGCACCAACAACCATGCCACGCTCAAAATTGCATAAATCACCTTTCTTTCCCATTCTGACATTCAGTTTAGAGTTCAGGAGATTGTCTTGACCAGGACCACCCCCCTAAATGCATTGAAGCAACTGCCATGTGATTGGTTGACTAGATAATTGCATTAATGAGAAATAGAACAGGTGTTCCTAATAATTCTTTAGGTTAATGTGTGTATATATATATATATATATATATATATATATATAAATATATATGCTGTATTTTTGGTGAATAAAACTCAAGTTTTTTTGGATGTGCCGTGGAATTTATCATTTTATGTAACTGATGTCGGTGGATCGCCCCCACAGCCGCTGGCACCCAGCCACACTGTTTATTTTTTTGCTGTCTTGCCCTTGTTTTTATTTATTATTGTAACCCTTTTTGCCTATCTACAGTATGTATCTGTCAATTATCTATCTATCTATCTATCTATCTATCTATCTATCTATCTGTTCCCAGCACATGTGCAGATAGTAATATATAGTGGCCAACTTCTTTAGCTTTCCGTGAATTGTATTAATGACTTCAATATTACCATATGAAAGCAAAACCCTAAACAACTGACATCACAACCACTGGGTGGAAACTACCGGGTGGTTAGAAAAATATAGCATATACATTTCCTGACACTTGAGTGATGCACTTGACTATCTCTGGCAGTACCATAGAGAATGGATGGAGTGGCACGGTAAATGTCTGACCTGCCGATCCATCAGATCGGAGGAACGTGATCCCCGTTCTCTGTATTGGCTGGAGGTCCCAACGATCGAACCCCCAGTGATCACTTAGTTATTCCCAATGCTATGGATAGGGGGTAACATCAAAACTTTAAAGGGGTTGTCTCATAAAGAAAAACGACTAAACTACGTAACTAAAAGGAAACCCACCTAAACAATGTGAGTCTGGCTAACCCCTGATGATAAGCAGCTGTTGCCAGGGAAGCCTGCATTTAGACATTCATTTCCCCTGCTGGCCATTCAGAAATCTTACAGCAAGAGTTTTAAAAATGACTGCAATTCAACAGTTTCTCTGCATGTGTTATGCGCAGAATATTGCGTAATTTAGAAAAAATCTCAGTAAAGACACTGTAGACTTTCATTTAACTCATTGTATGATAAAAAGTGCATCTATAAACTACTTGGTGGTTATACTATTAATATATCTTTCTGATTTAGTCCTTTTCATGCTAGAGACAAGTCAACTGAACCAAAACATGACATTCACTGATCATAGGCAGAGATCTTGAAAATATTGAGAAAATGAAACACAAAGTATATATTGAAAAGTTGTTTATTTTTGCATGACGCACTCAATATGTCTTACATACAAAAACAGAGAAAATCCTGTTAAATTTAAATGATTAATAAATAAGAGTTCACAAATCACAATGGTACCACAGTGTCTCTCCCTGCTTACTTTACATACTTTCTTTCTATGAATTTTAACAGTAATTTTAACTTTGGTAACCGTTTTTCTGCTTCCACTGTATTCCTTAAAAATTACTGAACAGCAAAACCACTACCTATAAAAATACAGTGGAAAAACAGCATAAAGACCAGTATGAACAGCACCAACTAAGACCTCGGTCACAATGGTGATTTTCTCTCAGCAATTTAATGACAATGATTATCTATCCAAATAATGTTTTACAGAAATCAATGGATTCTGAGGTCAAGGTACCATACTAGCGATTTTGTAGGCTAGATACGCTGTGAACAGCATTTTTGAAAGAGTACAGATGAAAACACATAGGAAAAATGCAATACATGAAAGTATTCAATAGCTGAGCTCATCGGTTTTTTAAACTAGATGATTTCAACTAGGACATTTATACAGAAAGGATCTAAAATGTTGCTAGTGAAATTAATTTTTACTTTTAAGTTAGTTTTAACAGTGATAAACATGTGCTGGATACAAAATTATAGGTTGTAATTCTAGAACAATGAGACCGTATCAATCACACATCCTCCGCATAACAATAAGAATTAGAATGAAGTTAAAAGGGGATATTCGAAAAGTGTAGAGGCAGAGTGACCATAAGATTTTTTTGGTTTGACAGGTCATTTTAGGACATGGTCAGATATCATAGTCAAATATTAGAATAATGTCCGTTTGAGGCAAAATACCCTCACCAGATACCCGACTCTCACATCTACTCTAACACTTGATTTTGATATCTGACACCTGACTTTGATATCTGACACCTGACTTTGATATCTGACTATGATGACTGACTCAGACATCTGACTCTGATGCCTGACTCTGACAACTGACTTTGATTTCTGACTCTGGCTTTGATATCTGACTCCGACACCTGACTTTGACCCTGACCTGTGAAGAAAGTCAGACATTAAAGTCCAACTCAGATGTCAGAGTGAGATATTCAAGTCAGAATGAGTTTTAGATATTCTGTGTATTTGAATGCTAAATCACACAACCAAAGAAAATCCATATCTGACTATAGCTGAGCCTATAGCTCAACGGTATGTGCAGTTGCAATAATAGGCATTTTACTTCTAGAAATGCTGCTGAAAAAATTGTCATTTAACTTTTTTGCAAGAACAGGCACAACTGTAGCTGAGCCTATAGCTCAAGGGTTAAGCTTCTGACTTGCAAAACGTTTTTTGGGGGGTTCAAGACTGAATAGCGAAATAAAAAATAAAAAACTATATTTTTAAACTTTAGCTAGGAGACAAATTAAAGTGATGTTTGACTTTGATGTCTGACTTTCCTCACTGGTCAGAGTCAAATAAGTTTCAGATACTCTGTGTATTTGCTGCTAAATCACATATCCAAGGAAAACCCCTGAAGTAAATAACCCACTTTGCATATTTAATTGAGTGAAACTCCTACTGCACCCTAAATTGCACCCTTAAGTAAATTAACTCCTTATTGCATTTTAAATTAAGTGAACCCCGTATTGCACCCTAAAGTAAGTGACTCCCATTGTATGTGAACTGCCAATGCACCCTAAAGTAAGTGAACCTGTTACCAAAAAGTAAACCCCCTATTGCACTATAAAGTTAGTGAACCCATTATTGCACCCTAAAGTAAGTGAACACCTTATTACAACCCAAACTAAGTTAACCCCATATTGCAATCCAATCTAAGCAAACCCACTCTAAAGTATTTGAACTGTCAATGCACCCTAAAGTAAGTGAACCCACGTTGCACACTTAAGAAGTGAGTTTCAGATACACTGTATATTTGCTAGTTAAATCACATGGCCAAAGAAAACTTTGCACCCTTAAGTAACTAAATCTCCATTATAACATAAAATAAGTGAACCCTCTATTGTAACTTAAAGTATGTGAACTACTAATGCACCCTAAAGTAAGTGAACCTGTTATTGCACTCTAAAGTAAACCTCTTATTGCAATCAGAAATAAATGAACTTCCTATTGACTCCTAAAGTGATCCCACTTTGCACCTATAAGTGAATCCCTTATTACATCCTAAAGTAAGTGAACTCCCTATTGCACCCAAAAGTACCCTAGCTAGATGACAAATTCAAAATTGCACCTTACATAACTGAACCCACTTTATACCCTAAAATAAGTGACTTTTAAATGTCACTTTTCTGGCACAAGGGAGATGGTAAATCTTCCCCCATGCCATCTTAGCATCCTCATTTAAGTCAGAACTGCTGACTTTTTCAGAAGGAAATAAATAAAAAAAACGGAGGTCCATGGTGAAATACACATGCACTAGAGACCTAGAACAGCAGATAGGTAATGAGGCTGATCGGATAGAGTTGTGCAAATGCAGGCACAACTCTGAGAAGCACGTGAACCCTCAAAGGGAAGGAATATGTGTAACCGCAGCACTGCCCACTGGTAATCCAGAAAGATCCTCGAAGCTAGCAGAAAAATGTCCAAAGGAGAAGCTGAGGAGCGCAGGATACCACACACCAGCTTTATTCATGTTACGTGTTTCTAAAGGGTTCCGCTTTCGTTATCAGACACCAGGCATGCTTTCAAAACTCATTACAGAATAAAGCAACTCTATGGTATCCTGCGCTCCTCAGCTGGCTTCTTTTGGACGTTTTTCTGGCGAATTCTTCAGGTACATACTGTCTCAGTTTCTTTATGTAAGTCTGTACCGCAGATTTCTTCCACACGCCAACAAAACAATATTGCACAAGTTGTAATGTTTTAATTTGCCTATCAGTTTCTTAAATCGTTGGATATTAGCACCCTTTGATCTGCATCTTTTTCTATCCTCAAACATTAAGGTTGCAAAGGAGGGTGCACTTGAGAGTGCAAATTTGGTTGATACTTTACGTTGCAATAGGGGGTTCACTTAATTTAGGATGCAATAAGAAGTATTATTACTTTAAGGTGCATTGGCAGTTCATAGTCTTTAGGTTGTAATAAGGAGTTTACATACTTTAGGCTTCAATAAGGGATTCACTTACTTTAGGTTGTAATATAGGGTTTACTTACTTGAGGGTGCAAAGTGAGTTCACTTACTTTAGAGTGCAACGTGGGTTTACTTATGTTTAATTGCAATAAGGGGTTCACTTCCTTTAGGGTGCGATAAGAGATTCACTTTCAGGTGCAATAGGGGTTTAACTTAAGGGTGTAAAGTGGGTTTACTTACTTGAGGGTTTTTTCTTTGGCCAAGTGTGTAGCAGCAAATACACATTATATCTGAAACTCATTATATCTGAAACGTCAGACATCAAAGTCAAACATCATTTGAATTTGTCTCTTAACTAGAGAATGCAATTATTTTTAGGTTTCTAATGGGTCTGAACCACAAAGCTACTGTCTGCAAACCAGGATCCTTACTACTAAGGCTACTTTCGCACTTGCGTTTTGGGCGGATCCATCATGGATCTGCAAAAACGGATCTGAACAGATCAGTTTGTATTATCTGTAACATAGCCAAGACGGATCCGCCATGAACTCAATTGAAAGTCAATAGTGCCAAAGAAAACTGATCCGTCCCCATTGACTTACATTGTGTGCCAGGACAGATCCGTTTGGCTCAGTTTCGTCAGGCGGACAGCAAAACGCTGCAGGAAGCATTTTGGTGCCCACCTCCAGTGCGGAATGGAGACTCATCATAGGAAACTGATGCATTCTGAGCGGATCCTTTTCCATTCAGAATGCATTAGGGCCAAACTGATCCGTTTTGGACCGCTTGTGAGAGCCCATGACGGATCTCACAAACGGAAAGCCAAAACGCAAGTGTGAAAGTAGCCTAAACTATAGGCTCGGTCATAGTAAGTAGCAGATTTTCTTTGGCTGTGTGATTTAACATAGACATAGTAAATCTAAAGCTTATTGTGGCTTTGATGCTGACCTGTGAGGAAAGTCAAACATTATTTGAAGTTGTCTCCAAGCAAGGGTTTAAAAATATTACTATTTTTTTTAAGTTTTCTATCTGGTCTTGAACCCTAAACCTTCCATCTGGGAGTCAGAAACCTTATAATGTAGCTATTGGCTTAGCCATGTATAGCTGTCTATTGTCTTTGGCCATGTGATTTAGCATACAAAACCATAGTGAATCTAAAACTCATTTTGATTTTGACTTTGACTCTGACCAGTGAGGTAAGTCAGACATCAAAGTCAAATATCACTTTAATTTGTCTCCTAGCTAGGATTTAAAAATACAGTTTTTTAGGTTGCTACTGGATCTTGAACCTAAAAGCTACTGGGCATGAGCTAGAAGCCTGACCATTGAGCTATAGGCTCGGCTACAGCTATGTTAATTCTTAAAAATAAGTAAAATGACCAATTTTTGATCAGCGTATCAGACAAGTAAAATGCTTATTAATGTAACTGCACATACCTTGAACTATAGTTTCAGCTATAGTCAGTTATAGATTTTCTTTGGCTGTGTGATTTAGCATACAAATACACATTATATCTATAACTCATTCTGGTGTAGTTTTTTAGATCACCCCAATATAAGGAGTGATCCCGTCCCTCTTTTCTAGTACATCTTGCACCACTGAGGAAGAAACAGCTTAGGTTTTGAAACGCGTCTGGTGACTGCTAAACCATAGCGATATTTATATACTTGGGCTAAAGAAATTCAGGATAAAATTATTGCACCATTTCAAAATCGCTATCTACAGCCACAGATTATATCCAGCATCTCTCTGCTCACAATCCGCATGCGCTAAAACTGCGAAAGTGCCGGCACTAGCGCGGGTCTGATTACAGACACCTGCGGACCATATACCTGTGTGTGTGAATATTGGAATCCAAAAGCCGCATATACACGTATGTATATTTCAAACAACGGACACATTGAGTTTGCAGTAAGAAACCGATACTATTTGTATTCAAGCTGGATATATCATATTTGCATCCTGATATAAATCTCAAAGGCTGTTTGAAGATTTTGGTGGCATTTTAAACATCAGGAGTGCGACAAAATTAAAAGCAGCAAACCTCATACTTGTGCACATAATAACGCTATGGGACATTTGTTACTATTGTATTGAATAGTGCAAGAGCTCCGCACTACAACAAGATAGAGAGACTGTGATTTCATGTACATGTACTTGTCGCTGTCTTTTTATAGGGACATATGGTTTTATATAGTTTTATAAACGCTATGTGTATGCATTACAATAAATTGTGATATTTTATAAAGGGTTGGTCATTGAGTATATCATTCTGATATTTGACTATGATATCTGACCATATCCTAAAATAAACACTGTACATGGGAGAGTATATATTGGAAAACATGGCTTTATAGTCAAGTGATGCAGATCTGTTTATCCCTAGTTGTTAAAATATGTGAGAAATATGTCCAGGTGTCTAAAGTTTTAACTTCTCTCTCTACTGCAGAGACAGAAATGTCAGTGTTAGAATAATTTCCACTAGGAATCATTTTGGTGCTTTTTGGCTTTAAGTTTATAAATGGATCTTATAAACAAATTGGATAGAGATGCTCACCACATGGTCAGCTACTACCCTCTAGCTAATAACATGCACTTATAACCAACATAACACCAGCTCCAGTGATTGTAGATAAAATAGTATTTAATATATAAAACTAAATATATTTCAAATATACAAATGTGGATATATAAATGGAATAAACCTAAAAATACTAATAAAAATTAACAGTCTCTTTCCCTCTGTAGAACCATAAGTGGGGCCCACACTTTTACGATTCCATATTACTGGTTAGGTATATATAATAAAGATTAAAATCAAATAAAACAAGCCCACCTCTTCAAGGTGACAGATTCCCTTTAACACAGTAGAGCACAAAGGTGTAATATCCCAGAATAATCAAACAGCTCTGCCATATTGGCTTTATTCCCAGGTTCACCGAAAGTAATATTAAGGAAATATACATCAATTGTCTGGTGTTCTTGTTCTCTTGGAATCTCCTCTTTCATGAGTAAGGCCTCATGCACACAGCCGTTGTTGGCCTGTGCCCATGCTGCAGACCACAAATTGTGGTCTGCAATGCAAGGGCACTGACCATGTGTCCGCAATATGCGGACACGGACTCCTTCGCTTGAAAGTGCATGCGCTCCTTTTTTCTTGCTGTGCAGAGGCATGGACAGAAAACCTACTGAAACACTCCATGCACAAACAGCCGGTGGCATACATTGCAGACCCGCCATTTGTTTATTTGCCAACAACAGCCAGCCGTATGCATGAGGCCTGAATGTAAAATAAGGGGGAAGGGCAGCAGTTGGAAAATCAAATTCCCCATTGTTTCCCTGTAACCACTCTCTTCAGGAAGCCTACATGCTATTTTAGCCCATAACCACTGCCATGTTCTATTAGTTTTCACTCAGAGAAAGCAATTCCCATAATAGAGGAAAGTAGTACATTTCTGTATATGTAATAGAGGGAACAACTTTGCAGAGCAGAATATGCAAATTAAAGGCTTACATTTGTCAGAGGGTGGAAAATAATTTGAAATATGTATCTTTATACTAAAATTAATGAGCCAACTGATGACTTCTTATTTTCCCTCTTTCCTAACCTTACTTTTGGGCTTCCACTTTCCTAACCTGCTTAATGGCACTAAAAATACAACAGTACTATATGTACAAGTACATCTTAATTAGCATCATATTTGCATCTTATTTTCCCAAATGACCACTAATGTCTAATTCTGTGCATTTAAAATGACATTAATGGTACATTATTATCTGTTTTTGAAGATATTGTTCACTCTTTCTTCTCATAGCTTTCCTTACGCATACTAATTATTATGCAGACAGCAAGCTGATGTGAGTGGGATAAGATCAGAGAATAAATTTGGTGAAATTTGTACCCACATTTACTAAGCTATATTCTCCCACAAGACACCTGGTGGGAGCTCATATATCCAGTACAGCAAGCCAAAGTGTAATATTGTATTTCATGTATTGTGGACTATCATGCTGAGGTGGATAATGCAATGTATCTAAGCAACGGTCTTCTAGCCTCCGTTTGTTTAACTTTACTATCATGAAAGAATCAGAACCACTCCAGAATCATATGGCATGCAGCTTTTGTCTTCTGTGCAGTCCCTTGGGGTCAAACTCTAGCTGCAGTATTCGAGTTATATGGAAATTCTGTTTCTATTGTTCACACTGTTCTACTGGTATTAAGCCACCGTTCAACCCTAATAGTAAAACCTTCTGCCTAATAACATGTAGATCCAGTTTATGTTGCCAAAATAACTCTGATCCGTTGAGATATAAACTAAACCAGATCTATGGTGAAGGTGTCCTGTGGTGGCTGCAACCAAGATGTTAGCCGCAGATCCCTTTAGTTCTCTAAGTTGCGAGGTGGAACCTCCACGTATCAGTTTGATTCGGCTGGTTCACTGAATTTTACGAAAATATTTGATTCGATCTGAATTTATTAGCGGCAAATCACATTAAAAAAACTGCTATTTCTTGACTGCAGAGAGCCTGTATACTGGTGTAGAACACAAAGTGTAGTTTCAGTATCACGCATAGGTAGTCTGCTGTGGTAGTTAAACAATACTGTAAGCCAGTATGACACGCAGATGACAGGTGTCGCTCTTAGAATCACTGCACACTTCACTTATTTGGGCAGTTATGGGGCCAAAACTGACCAAATAACTCAAGTGTGAACTCAGCCTTACAGGTCGATGTTAGCGTCCTTGATGCAGCACCAATATTATGTTCTTCCCATTGTCGGTCACCACGGTTCCGATTTGGAGTTGTCGAGGAGAAAGTCAGGATTCGATTTTTTGATGAAGGATGCAGAGTAGTTCCTCTTCTGGGTGACTCCTTTCGCCCAGGCAAACCAGGTGCATAACAGCGTGACACCGCTGTGCCCTGCACATGTGGTATGCTGGAGGGGCACTGTGAATTGTCCCTGCAGTGGAGGCTGAGGACACGAAGGAGGATGAGGAGGCAGAGGTGGACATTGTCGCAGGACCAATGGCATGAGAACATGGCGGTGGAAGCGGCGTCACCTGGCCAAGTTGCTGGAGTGGCTGGGCAGGAACCACATTTACCCAGTGGGCCGTAAAGGACATAGTAACATAGTAACATAGCATATAAAAAATACATTTGTCCATCCAGTTCGGCCTGTTATCCTGCAAGTTGATCAAGCGGAAGGCAAAAAAAAAACTGTGAGGTAGAAGCAAATTTTCCCCACTTAAGTGAAAAAAAAAGCGGGAAAAAAAATCCCTTCCTGACTCCATTCAGGCAATAGGATAACTCCTGGGATCAAATACTTCTCTCTAGTAGCTATAGCCTGTAATATTATTACACTCCAGAAATACAACCAGGCCCAGCTTGAAATCTTTTAGTGAACTTACCATCACCACCTCCTCAGGCAGAGAGGTCCATAGTCTCACTGCTCTTATCGTAAAGAATCCTCTTCTATGTTTGTGCACAAACTTTTTTTCCTCGAGCACTGATGAGGAGTAGGAGGAGGAGGAGGAGGAGGAGCAGAAGCCTCAGGACTAGCAGATGATGGGAATGACAGACAGCTCCCTTCTGCTGAGGTAGTGCCTTGACTGCATGAAATTGGGTGCGTGCCATTGGGTGATGCAGCGGCCACCACATCGTATCCACGGTTCTCCTAGTCCACTTTATGGTGACGTTGCATGAGTTGACACAGGGCCATGGTGCCAACATTGTCACTCTGACCATGCTTCACCTTCTGCCCACAAAATCGGCAAATGCCAATGTTCACCTCCTCCGGCAGTCTAACAAAAACCACCGAGTATGCAATTTTGCCCCCAATACTGCCCGCTGACTGCCTGCTACCGCTGCCTCCATGAACCCCTGGACTGCTACTTTCCGGGCCGGTAGGCTCCTGTGAAGCAGATGGTCTACCCGGGCATGTTTGATTCCCGGCCTTCCACTGCTGCCACCCTGCTGACTCACAGCCACGCTGCCACCCTTCTGGCTCAGCCACTGCCTCACAAGCAAGCTGCCACCCTCTTCTCCTGATAATGATGATGAAGCCCCTAATTCACCCAGATCCAAGTGCGATCGGCTACATCAGTGGTCGGCAAAGTGCGGCTCGCGAGCCACAAGCGGCTCTTTAGACCCTTCAATGCGGCTCTTTGGTGCGGGCTCCCACGGCGAAACTAACCCATCCTGCACTACAGAAGAATATTGCCTGTGGGACGCATTTGCGTTCCACAAAGCAAGAGAGGGCGTGTTGCTCCTGCATATGGTCCAGAGTCCTGCCCTTGCACCTCTGTCACTGACCTGACATCAGTGACATTGCTCCGCCTCTCCCCCTCCTCAGTTCTTATGATCGACAGTGACCAGCAACAGGACGGCCCGATGTGGGCGGAGCTATAATAGCCCTGCCCCCTTTTCTACCCGCGATTTCTGCATCCTGAACCTTCCATGCCCAGCAAGCTGAACATCAGTTGGATTGCCACAACTGCACCAGTGATGTGAGTAGCAGGGGAACTACTGCGGTTATATTCAGCTTTCCCAGACTGTGCACATGTGACATGCAGTACAGTAGGAAAGCTGGGTAAATTATATCATGAAATGTCATCCAGCTTCCCTGCTATCCTGCATGGCACAAGTGCAGAGGCATTAGAGTATGGGGGAGAGGCACAGCAGGAAAGCTGGGTGTCTATATATGTGTATTGTATATGTGTGCGTCCATGTATGTGGTGACTGTGTGTATGAGTGCGCCCCTGTATGTGAAGAGTATGTGTATGAGTGTGTCCATGTATGTGGAGAGTGTGTGTATGACTGCATCTATGTATATGGTGAGCGCATGTATGAGTGTGTCCATGTATGTGGAGAGTGCATGTATGAGTGCATCTATGTATATGGTGAGCACATGTATGAATGCATCTATGTATATGGAGAGTGTGTGTATGAGTGTGTCCATGTATATGTTGAGTGTGAGTATGAGTGTGTCCATGTATGTGGAGAGTGTGTGTATGAATGCATCTATGTATATGTTGAGTGTGTGTATGAGTGCATCTATGTATGTAGAGAGTGCGTCCATATATGTGGAGAATGCGTGTATGACTGCGTCCATGTATGTGGAGACTGCGTGTATGACTGCATCCATGTATGTGGAGAGTGCGTGTATGACTGCGTCCATGTATGTGGAGAGTGCGTGTATGACTGCATCCATGTATGTGGAGAGTGCGTGTATGACTGCGTCCATGTATGTGGAGAGTGCGTGTATGACTGCGTCCATGTATGTGGAGAGTGCGTGTATGACTGCGTCCATGTATGTGGAGAGTGCGTGTATCACTGCGTCCATGTGTGTGGAGAGTGCGTGTATGACTGCGTCCATGTATGTGGAGAGTGCGTGTATGACTGTGTCCATGTATGTGGAGAGTGCGTGTATGACTGCGTCCATGGATGTGGAGAGTGTGTCTATCACTGCGTCCATGTATGTGGAGAGTGCGTGTATGACTGCGTCCATGTATGTGGAGAGTGTGTCTATCACTGCGTCCATGTATGTGGAAAGTGCGTGTATGACTGCGTCCATGTATGTGGAGAGTGCGTGTATGACTGCGTCCATGTATGTGGAGAGTGTGTCTATCACTGCGTCCATGTATGTGGAGAGTGCGTGTATGACTGCGTCCATGTATGTGGAGAGTGTGTCTATCACTGCGTCCATGTATGTGGAGAGTGCGTGTATGACTGCGTCCATGTATGTGGAGAGTGCGCGTATGACTGCGTCCATGTATGTGGAGAGTGCGTGTATGACTGCGTCCATGTATGTGGAGAGTGAGTGTATGACTGCGTCCATGTATGTGGAGAGTGCGTGTATGACGGCGTCCATGTATGTGGAGAGTGCGTGTATGACTGCGTCCATGGCTGCAGTATGAAAGGTACAGAAGCTAAAATACTAGTGGATATGTAGAGGTAAATCAGACATGTCTATTACAATTGCGGCGCATGCACTACTTTTTTGCGGTGCGGAGGCACAGCCAGAAGCACCACGGAAGCACTCTGTAGCACTCATATCCCGGATCCTGGACCCATTGAAGTGAATGGGTCCATGATGCGGGCTGCACACGGCAGCATGCGCTTCCTTCCTATATATTTTAGGTTTTAAAAATGTGGCTCTCAAAAAAATATTCAATCATGGTTTTGGCGATATTTGGCTCAGTTGACAAAAAAGTTTGCCCACCACTGGGCTACATGATCATCATCTGCTACTGTCTGCAAATCACTGATGTCCCCCTCAATGGTCTCAGGGCCAGGAGCCTGACCGCTCGCAACACCTGCTCCCACTCGACTCTCCTCATCACTACTTGAAAAGTGGAGCCGAGCCAATGGCATATAATACTTCTCGCACTGAGGGAACTGAAAATGACAGAGGAAGGTTCAGGACAAGTAGGGGCACAGGGCTTGCTCCCAGGCCATGCCAAGCGTCGTGTCAGAGGAACCCAGCGACTCTTGATTCACTGCAGAACAGCAATTAAGACGTTTTCTTTTTCCTATTTCTACACCCCAAAAAAAAGAAATATAATAATCACAATTCACTGTGAACGTGTTTCTACACCACACAAATGTCTGTAGTACAATAGAACTTCACAGCTGAATGGCAATTGACATATATTTTCTCCTTTTTTTTTCCTATTTCTACACCACCAAAAAAAAATATAACAATCACAATTCAACGCAGAACGGGTGATGGGACACATGTATATTTTCTTTTTCTACACCACGTGAATGGCTGTAGTACAAGGGCCGGTGCATGCAGTGTATAAATTAAATGACGTGGTGGGGAGGGGGCGGCGCCGTTCAGCAAGTATGTGGGAGGACATTTATTTCTTAGGAGGCGTGCTGGGCTTGGAAGAAAGGCGGGCTGGGCACTGCAGGGGGGCGTTACTGGGCACTAGAGCAGAGTAATAATGCCCCTCTGGGCACCTTGAGACTTCATTTGCATATCAGAAAAATCACTTTTTAATAAGAATGAAAAGTTGAATAAAAGAAAGAAGACACATGTAGGTAAGAAGGTACTTTATTGCACATTGCTATGTTAACGGTTTTATATGGTCAAAATAGGTGACAGATTCCCTGAGCTTCTGTCAGCCCACTAAACCGTTTTTTTTTTTTTTGCTTAATAATAACCTCTACACTGCGATTTATCCATACATAAGTAAAATAATAATTTTGGTTCAGTAGAATTTGCTAAAACCCTATTTTTATAATATGTAAATTACCTTGCTACCAGCAAGTAGGGCGGCTACTTGCTGGTAGCAGCCGCATCCTCCGATGGTAATGACGCCCCCCTCTGCTTGTTGATTGACAGGGCCAGCGGATGGGATCTTTATCCGCTGGCCCTGCCTGTTTTCATACAATATCTGGCGCCTGCGCCGCAGCCGTACCTATCTTCAATCGGCGCAGGCGCACTGAGAGGCGGCCACTCACTCAGCCGCTTCATCCTCAATGCGCCTGCGCCGGGTGTAGATGTGACGTCATCGGTGCAGGCGCATTGAGGATGAAGCGGCCGAGTGAGTGGCCGCCTCTCAGTGCGCCTGCGCCGATTGAAGATAGGTACGGCCGCGGCGCAGGCGCCAGATATTGAATGAAAACAGGCAGGGCCAGCGGAGAAAGATCCCGTCCGCTGGCCCTGTCAATCAACAAGCAGAGGGGGCGTCATTACCATCGGAGGATGCGGCTGCTACCAGCAAGTAGCCGCCCTACTTGCTGGTAGCAAGGTAATTTACATATTATAAAAATAGGGTTTTAGAAAATTCTACTAAACCAAAATTATTATTTTACTTATGTATGGATAAATCGCAGTGTAGGGGTTCTTATTAAGCAAAAAAAAAAAAAAAATGGTTTAGTGGGCTGACAGAAGCCCTTTAAGTATCTTGCAAATGTGATCGCACACTACATCCAGCACTCTGCCCTCCATGCTGGATGAGACATTGGTTTATATTTTGGCCAAAGCATAGTAAGCCACTCACCGCGTCAAGGCTGTCTCATGAGTGGTCCCTAACTCTTGTTCCTACCTGTTCATGGGCCATGACAGCCACACAAAATCCAGGGAATGCAGGTCAGCATGCAAGCCAAGTACACTTTGCTTGTAACCCCGTCCGGTGCCATTACAGCTTTCATCGGATCCAGGGATGCAAGTACCAACATGCATGCTGAACCCACCATATACTTCTCCTGGAGCCAAATGGCTAATGGTAGGTTCTATACAAGCAGACTCAGTTTTATACTGACTTTAAAACCAGCCTCAAGGACAGATTAACTGGTCAGGTGTGCAATGACTCCAAGGAGATCGCCACGCCTCCAATATATACTACAAAGAAAAAAATAAGGGGTTGGGTCAGCACAACCTGCCTGTAGGTGCAGATCGCTATGGCGAAATACATATACAAACGGACAAGGCATTTTTGCCCACAGGACTGCCGCATACTGGATGTTTTTCCCTTTTCACACCATTCTTTGTAAACCCTAGAAATGGTTGTGCGTGAAAATCCCAGTAACTGAGCAGATTGTGAAATACTTAGACCGGCACGTCTGGCACCAACAACCATGCCACGCTCAAAATTGCATAAATCACCTTTCTTTCCCATTCTGACATTCAGTTTGGAGTTCAGGAGATTGTCTTGACCAGGACCACAGCCCTAAATGCATTGAAGCAACTGCCATGTGATTGGTTGACTAGATAATTGCATTAATGAGAAATAGAACAGGTGTTCCTAATAATTCTTTAGGTGAGTGTATATTATACATGCATGCACGTGTTTGCATGCATATATATATATATGCATACGTCTCAACCCTTCCTCAACAATTCCCCTGTTGTCGGAAACACGACAATATTTTGGGGGAAAGGGTTGAGACATATTTGTCCCCCTCTACCCCATCCTTGGTGGAAGTTCAGGAAGAACT
This sequence comes from Bufo bufo, assembly GCF_905171765.1. NCBI lineage: Eukaryota > Metazoa > Chordata > Amphibia > Anura > Bufonidae > Bufo > Bufo bufo. The sequence continues at coordinate 377,873,542 of NC_053390.1, forward strand.
GTAGTGCACACTGATCTTTAGGTACCTAGACATCCCTCATCCAGCTTCCTCCGACCTGCCCTTCACCGTAACCCACTCCTCCATCCACAGGATACACCGTCTTCTTCTCGCGGGAACTTTCTTGACATCTTTTGTTTAGATCGTTTGGGTATCAGCCTCTCCTACTGTCATTTTTCTTGACTTCCGGAGCGGCTTGACCCTCGCAGTCTTTGACTGGCCTTCCTTACAGGTAACTGTCTTCCGGTGTTAGCCACCCCTGGTGAGTTTGGGGTGACCACACCCTCACTATCTCTCGGTAATGCTGCCGATCTTCAGGTAGGGCTCTCCCCCAAGGATTCTGGAACGTGTTCACCCTTACAACCTCAGTCTCTGACTGTGCCAACTTTCTTCAAGCACGACTTTCGTCCAACATCTCTTGTTCCATCCTGATGGGTGCGGTTCTCCCATGGACAGATTAATAGGTCTTTACAAGGCAGGTCAGATTTTTCATTGAGCGAGTGGATGTCATGGTACCTAAATTCTAACTGCGGGGAACCCTCCGCCACACTACACATCCAGCCCTTCCCTTATGAACTTCACCGTTCCAGGGTTCAAGGTGGCAAATGGCAAACAGAGGGGGCCTGTCCCTATCGTGCCCTAATCTTATCCCCATTCACACAAAATATATATTTATTTTCACAGTTCCCTTTCCCCTCCCCCAACCCACCTAAACCCAAGGACATTTATATACAATACTATGAGGTCTCAGGAGGGCACAGGGTGTACCTCCCAAAACCTCATACAAGCCAGTTCAATTTCCATTCTATGGGGTCTCAGGATAATTGGAGATTTTCAATCCTGACCCCCTACCCCCCCCCCCCCCCCCCCTTCCCACACACACACACGAATTGACATGTCCCTTGGATCTTAGGCTTCAGGACTTTGGTGAGATTAAGTCCTGAGCCTCCGGCGGTTGAGTTCATAAGGTGCCATCTGGTTCTGGTTCAGTTGGTCAACCAGTCTCTAGACCCTCCGGTGCATAGTCCTATGTGGATAACGATGACCAGAACTAGTAGATGGATCCGGACAGGTTCTTCCACCCGAACACCTCTAAAAATGTGGATCCTGACAGGTTCTTCCACCCGAACACCTCTACCTCAGGAACCTCACAAGTGTCGGGGCGGATTACTATCTTCTGTGGCATCTGGGTTTTTCCTCTGCTCCATAGTAAATATACCTATGACAGAAGAAAATACCAGGCGCTCCTAGGGGATTTCTCCCCTCCGGTGCAGTTAGTTGCACTACCACAGCCCCTATACCTTTGGCCCAAGAAGATAAAGGCATTGGGCTGACCTCCATCTCCCAGGACCCCTCTTTATCCCAACACTGGTGTGAGAACACCCTACCGCGTTGCCCCATCTCTCTGCTCCAACAGATCAGGATGGGTACCTTACTAAGTTAGAATATCAGAGGGGAGCTGCGGATGAAGCACCATCTAGTATTTGATGGCACTGTATCCCTGTCCACTCATGTGTACTCGAGCTGATTTCCCCCTTTTATCCTGTTTGTGGAGGCCGGCAGAATCCATGGCATAAGTAATGCCTAGACTCTTCAGGACTCCACAACACAAGAACACAGTCCACACTCCGCCGCCAGTCACCCTGCGTCCAATCTTAATCAGAGCTGTGCCACCTGATCGGACCAAAGTGCGCAGCGCAACATTACACCAATGTTGCCTGTCCGCCTTAGTCCCCAGTATAACACAGCCCCACCAAAAACCTTGAGCACAAGCAGTGTTATCTGTATCGATCTGAGACCCTGGTTGCCCAGAATAATATCACACCATCCTTTGTGTGCTGCATGGAGAAGGTCCTTTAATCCGGAACGCCTTCTCTCGACCAGCAGGAATTCCCGTGTGAAATTATCTGCTCGCGAACCTATACGTTCCCGATCCACAGTATAACACTGTCCCACTCCAAGGGGACACAAGAATGAAACAAAACAGCAGCGACCGGACTCACAGCGGGGAATGTAAACTACAATAATCAGCAGGGTGAGACACATTCATAGGCAAGGACCTCTGCCGTACACATAAAAAACATAGAAACAGGAAACAAACACACAACATGGACATACACGGGGAACAAACGGTGTAACAAATAGTACAGGGGTTTCAAATGTTGCCCAGCCTAGCTTGGCCAGTCTGACCCCTCAGCGCCTGATGAGGCATGTGTTGCTAAGAGGTAACCCCTTTATGGCCAAACTGACTAGACCCCACTGCACGATTTGTTACCTGGATCACATCACTGGACACATTTCAATTACTTGCACAAGGGCAATTCCTTGCAATGTGTCCTTTGTTCCCACACCTGAAGCACCTGATTGGGCTTTCTGTCCTGTGTGATTTGTTCTTACTTGTTTTGCAGTGCTTCGCTATATGACCCAAGCCACCACACGCAAAACATTTGATGTTTGCATGGCATGGCTTAAGTTCATCCACACTGCATCCGCTCTCCCTGAATTGTTCCATCCTCAGGGAGGCAATTTTTATTTTATTATTTTATTTTTTTTATTTATATTTTTATTGTAAATTTTCACAATATAACAGGGGATAACAAAGTTTCAAGGTATAGGCTCGCAGGCCACATCAGAGTACAAGCAAGCATAGATCAATTCCTATTATCTTTGGAAAGGTTTCGATATATGAGGCAATTGTGAGATTTGGAAGTCAGGCCTAAGTAGGATGTTGAGACCATGTGGAGAGGTATTGTTATCTAATGCTTGAGGTGTAATGTTGTCAGAGCGAGGCTTATGGCATGTTGCCTATTTGTGCAGAGTAGTTACAGTAATCACAGAGGTGTCCCAGTTGAATTGGGTTCCAACAGATGAGCTACGATTTAGGGGATCTGTATTCAGACCACAAAGACCATTTTTTGAGGAAGGTCAAATGTGTACGAGATTCCCAAGAGGACAATTCCTCGAACCTATGGATCTGGTCAATTTTTTGAATCCATTGGTCTATAGGTGGGACAGTAGTCAGGAGCCAAAATTTGGGGAGTATAAGGCGAGCCGCCAAAACCATCTGTGTAAATATGAATGGAGGTTGGCATTTGCCTTACCCTGAGAAAATGAAAGAAGAGCAATATGCGGAGAGGGTTGGATCGTTGTACCACACACACCATTAGCAATAGAGAAGATTTCACTCCACCATTTTTGGATAAGAGGGCAAGCCCACCAAATATGGAAAAAGGTTCCTCTCTCCCCAAGGCACCTCCAGCACACGTCAGAAACGGATCCAGCAAATCTTGATATCTTATCTGGCGTGTTGTACCATCTTGTAAGAATTTTGTAGCTATTTTCCTGTATTCTGACGCAGCGGGAGGCACCATGGGGGGATTCGAGTAATTTAGGCAAAATTTCAAGAGGAAATGTGATGTTTAGATCTGACTCCCATTGCATAACAAAATATGGTTTGACCATAGCAGAGGGTAGACGCAATTTGCTGTATATCCGTGAGATGAGTTTCTTGGGAAGTGTCTGTAAGGAAATCATAACTTCTAGCCAAACTAAGGGGCGAAGGAGATCTCCTACTTTAATGTGTTGTTTTAGGTAAGCCCTAAGGTAAGCAACTGAAATAAAATCTCGTGGATGGGGGTTGAGCAGCGTGTTTGTATCTCTTGAGTCCATCCATACTCCGGTGGGAAGAGCTAGAGAGATTATTGGAGTTGAAGAAGACATCAGTTCTACTGAGGTAGATTCTCTTAATGTGGGAGGGCCTGTGTTTAGCACATCTGCTACTGACAGCATGGGCGAAGGAAAAGGGATAGAACAATGTGTGGAAGATAACCATTTCCATGCCACCAATGCGGCCCGGACAATCGGGTAGTGAGACATATGTCCAGAAAGGACCGTCTCTTGGCCCAGTAGAAGCGCTCTAGCTGGTCGCTTCAGTATTTCTAGTTCTATCCGGACCACAGCGGAAGGCGGGGAGATGCTCAGCCAGGCTAATAAGCGTGATATAAGAATAGCCTTCCCATATAACTCAGGGTTCGGTAAACCAATTCCTCCAGCTTGCCTAGGCCTAGTGAGGAGGCTAGAGGAAAGTCGCGCCTTCTTCCCGCTCCAGATGAAGAACCTGAACTTTTTCATAATCGAGTCATAGTAGTGTTTGGGATAGGGAATGGGGAGAACTTGCTGTAGATATGTAAGTCTGGGGAGTATTAGGGAAGAGAGAAGATTTTTTCGACCAAACCAGGACAATATTGGGTTAGATCTAGCCAAATTGTCGATAGATTCAAAGATAGACTTTTTCAAGGGGACATAGTTAAGAGAAAAGAGCTCCGTTATTTCTGGGCTGATTTTGACCCCTAAGTAAGTGATATTAGGGGAAGACCAATTAAATGGGGAGTCTACCATTAAAAGGCATTTGGTTGCCCGGGGGATACCTATGCATAGGACAAGTGATTTATTAGCATTAATTTTAAAATCTGATATTGTGCTGTATGTTTCTAGGTGAGACTGGATTCGGGGTAGGGACGTTTTTGGGTTAGTCGTCATTATTAGTACATCGTCCGCAAATGCGGCAATTTTCTGTTCCCTGCCTCCCAAACATAGACCCATTACCTCCCGGTCCAATCTTATGTTTGCCAAAAGGGGCTCAAGAGCCAGGATAAATAAAAGGGGTGACAGGGGGCAGCCCTGTCGAGTCCCGTTTCTAATAGGAAAGGGGGCGGATATATTACCATTAACTAGAACTGAAGCTGTTGCTTGTTCATACATTGAGAAAACTGCTTTAATATAGGAGTCAGGTAGGCCCAATACTGATAGCACTTGTTTCAAGTATAACCAATTAACTCTATCAAATGCTTTTTCAGCATCTGTGCTGAGTAAAAGCAAGGGAGAGGAAACTCGTTTAGCATGACAAAGAATATTAATCACCCTCGTGGTATTATCTTTACCTTCTCTGCTACGGACAAAGCCTACCTGATCACCATGTACAATTTGGGGGAGGAGAATAGCTAATCTATTAGCTAACATCTTGGCCAGGAGTTTGAGGTCTATATTTAGGAGGGAGATGGGTCTGTAATTGGAACATAGGCTGGCGTCTTTCCCTTCTTTGGGAATGAGAGTAATATGAGCCGCCGTCATATCTCTTGAAAGAGGAATTCCCTCAAGAGTCTGGTTGCAAACTTCTAAGAGATAGGGAAGCAGTAGTTCCTGGAACTTTTTGTAATATGCTAACGGAAGGCCATCGGGGCCTGGGCTCTTTCCTGTCGGCATTTGATTCATTGCTTTTTTTAACTCATTCAGGGAAAAGGGAGCTGTAAGGCCCGACTTCTGTTCCAGAACTATGCTAGGAAGTTTAGCAGCTTCCAGAAAGGAGGATACCACGGAAGCTCGAGTTTTTGGCTCGGTTGTTGAGGGGAGATTGTATAAATCGTTATAGAATGATCTAAATTGGGCGGCAATCTGATTAACTGAGAAAATAGGAGTCCCGTTTTGTGAGGATAACTGGTGGACAAAATTTGTAGACCTCCTCCCTTTGATCCTATTCATTGCGAATTTGGTGGCCTTTTCCCCGTGGGCGAAAAATTTATGTTGAGAACTCATGTGGTATTTGGCTGCTCTAGTGGTTAAAAGAGATCTAAATTTAGCCCTGTATTCTGATAATTTTTGGAATTGAGTGTCTGAGGGTTTAGTTTTATGGTATGATTCTAACTTCTGAATGTTTTTAAGTGTATCATCTATTTCTCTGTCCCTCACTCTCTTGAGGTGCGTACCAATGTTAATAAATTGCCCTCTTACAACAGGCTTGTGAGCATCCCAGAGAGTGTTTGCTGTTATATCAGGACTTTTATTTAGGGAGAAATATTCTGTAATATGCTTGGAAATTCGCTCGACCGAATCTTGATATCCTAGTAGGGTTTCATTTAGCCGCCAATTGAAGCATGAGGGCGTTTCATTAGGGGCCGAAACTGAAATATATATTGGGGAGTGGTCTGATATATGAATGGCACCAATAGATGCCTCTCTGCACAAGTGTATGTGCTCTTTGGAAATAAACAGATAGTCCAATCTGTGATAGGTTTTATGTGTTGGGGAATAGAAAGTGAAATCTAGAGTACTCGGGTGAAAAGATCTCCAGACATCAATTAATTGTAGATCCCAGAGAGTATTTCTGACACTTTTTAGAAATCTTCTAGAATGGGTCGATTTATGAGAAGAGACATCTAGTTGGGGATATAAAGCTACATTTAAATCTCCCCCGGCAATTACTATGCCTTCCTTAAAGGCTTCTATGATAGGGAAAACATCAGCTAACCAGCGGGATTGATTGGAGTTAGGGGCATACAAGTTAATAAAAGTGTATGTTTGTGGCCCTATAGTGCCTTTGAGTAGGATATACCTGCCTTCTCGGTCCAAGCTTTGGCTGACGAACTTGAAAGGGATTCTCCCCTGTAACCCTATGCTGACCCCACTAGAAGCTGATGAGTTACCTCCACAGTGGTGCCAATTAGAGAAGTGAGAAAACCGCATATCTGGGTAGTGATTAAAGCGGAAATGTGTCTCTTGAAGAAATATGACACCTGCCTTGGCCTTTCTTAGAATGGCAAAGATTTGGCTCCGTTTAGATGGGGAGTGAAAGCCTTTGACATTGTAAGAAGCCACAGACAAATCAGCCATTATTTGTGATGTGTGTGGGTTTACCTTGTAGCTGTTGTGGTCTCTTTTTAAAGGGTGTGTCAGGTTTATTGTAGTCTCCGGTCTCATGTACCATGGAAGTTGTGCACATATAAGAATCGATCCAGTTCAATATGATGAGCAAATACCTTGAGTTAGGTGTAGGGGAAAAGAACATAACATAACTCATTAAACAAGTAGAAAATATGAACATAGACATAGTGTGATATGTCATAAACAGTAGGGGGTTAATTGGTCAGTAGACCGTTTGTGAGATCGTATAACGCCCGGAAAGGGTCAAATAGTAAAGCAGAGATGTGAAGGTAAAATTCAAAGACATTTGCATAGACTATTAAGGGACATAATAGCAATGAGATCTAAGACTCTAGGTGATTAGCAGATTAAGATCTCAAAGTAACAGCATTGCCTAAGGCTAACAAATTATAGACAGATAAAATTTCTACTGTTCTTGAGACCGACTTCTTGGGGTGAGCTGGAGACCTCTCTTCTTGGAACGGGAAGACTTCGGCGTGCGTGGTATTTCAAAGGGAGCCACCTTAGGTATCTCAGGCAGGGTGCTGAGGTCTTGAAAAAGTTCCCAATTTTCAATCGGCATAGGCGGCACATTTAGAATTTCAAAAGCAGATATGAGGTCTGTATATGACGATATATTCACTTTCTTGCCCGCATATGTGAAAGATAAGCCAAATGGGTAGGACCATCGGTATAGAACTTTCTTTGAGCGTAGCCAATCTGTTAAGGGCTTGAGGGATCTACGCTTCTTCAGAGTTGAAGGGGCTAAGTCCTGAAATATTTCAATCTTGGCTTCTTCATAGGTTAAATCAGGATGATTACGTGCGGCTTCCAGGATGGCGGTTTTCACTTGAAAGTTCAGGAACTTGCATATTATGTCCCTGGGTGGTTCGGCCGGTTTGGGCTTGGGTCTGAGGGCTCTATGTGCCCGCTCTATGATTATTTCTTGAGGAAATTTAGGGCCCAGCAGTGTTTCGCATATTTCAATAATGGAAGTTGAGACATCCCCAGGGGAAATCACCTCCGGCACCCCTCTGAATCTCAGATTGTTTCGGCGCCCCCTGTTTTCTTGATCTTCTAATGAAGAATGAAGGTCGTTTAAATATAAGGCACAACGGCGGAAAGAATCTGACACCGCAGACTGGTGGTTTAAGATTACCGCTTGATGCTGCTCTAAGCCTTCCACACGGTCCCCAATGTGTCTCACCTCGCTCCTGCATGCTGACAATTCCGCCAGGATCGGCTCCATTATCCTGCCCAGAGCACGGTCAAGGTATTTTCTTGTGACCGGAAGGTCAGAGCTGGCTTGTGCGTCGTCTGAGTCACTCTCCACATCTGACTGTATGGGAGCGCGCTTCGGTGCTTTAGCCTGTGGTGCCGGCGCCATCTTGGGTTCCCTGGCAGCAACTGTTGCGGCGGCTTTCTTTAAGAATTTCTCCATGTCTCCCCCAGCAATCTGTATTTTGGAGGGAGCTGTGCTTGGCATTCCCGATCTTCACCATTTCTGCCTCTATAAGCTTGTTTTAGCTGGCGTTAGGGACGAATCTCTTTACAGAGCACAGAGCTATGCGACCATCTTCATCCGGCGCAAGCTCCGCCCCCCCCAGGGAGGCACTTTTCACGATATTTATTTTTCCCAAAGTCAGGGAAAAATCTCTGTTAGTCTGGACAGGCTTGGTCTGGTGATTTGACCTGTCACAGACTACTCTCCCCCCTTTTTGCCCTGCACAGGGCAAAGCTTTGTGAGATTCCGACCCTGACTTTTCGGAAAAAGAAAGGGCCGGCACCAATTTGGTGTTGACCTGTTGCATGCCATTTATTATCTGGGAGCTTACAGCAACCTGAGCCATCAATTTGGCTACCTTCACATCAGTAGAGGCAGTCTGCTCCTTGAAGGCCTTGACCTCAGTATAAACTGAGTCAACTTAGCCTCAATTTCCTCCTTCTGCCTCTGCAGCTCTACTAACTGTGACTAACCTAGCCACCTGCGCATCTCGGTCCACGGTAGACTGTACATTCTCTGCCAGCTGTGCCCGCAATGACGAAACCTGGTCCGAATTACTGGCACAGCACTGGCAGTGAATGGTCGGAGGAATTGTCTCCTTTGACTGAGACACCAGCGCAACTTCCTTTGGCTTGCAGATGCTAACCTCAAATGTTTGCACAAATTTGGCTAGCATCTGAAGCCATTTGGTGGCCTTGTTCAACACCGTCCGTTTGTTAACACATAGCTTGTCATAGCTACAAGCCTGTGCTAACAAATCAGACCACAACATTTGTGCTGACTTGTATGTGGTGGGGAGGATGGGATTGAAAGTGCTGTGTCTGCTCAAGTGTTGCAGTGTGGAGAAGTCCATATTAACTTTTTGCTGAGCGTCCATCTTCTCATTGGTGCCGTACCTCTTCGTCCTATGCAGCTGCTTGGAGGAGGTCCTTTGTTTCCCAGATCGCCTCTTCCCGAACAGCCGGACTTGTACGCAGCTCCAACGAAGATGGATCTCTTCCAGTGTCCTCTTCTCCCTTGCAACACTCGAGCGATGCAATGACCATGTAAAGCATACAGCAAAATATTAGTACACAGATAGATTATAGATTCTCTGCTAGAGATTTTGATTTGCGTTTGGTACTATAAGGGAGAATCGCGTTACCTGTCCGAATTATCAGGTCCTAGACGCTCAGACCCCTGACCGCGTCTCTCTTGCCTGACAATTCACAGTATAAGCGATCTCTAACCTTAAGACCAAATGCAGATATCAAAATCTATGCAGTGGGCCTGGCTTGCCAATGTAAAGGGGGAATATTAATCACCAATATTTATGCAAACACCAATAATTAATATTCATAAATTGGAGGGGTCATCTACCCATGACTCCGCCTATTTATACCTTTATAAATTAGTAACACTTTCACTTTACCTTACGCTAATCACTAAACTAGCTGCATGCGCCTTACTAACCACCGCTAGTAACCACACGTTACACAGTAGGTATAAATAACAGACAGTATTTATTAACACCTACAGTACACAACGCACGCAATGCACTAACAATACAGTACTAAAAACACAGTACTAAACTACACTACACAATCCCAAATTCCACCCACAAACTAACTATACAATACACTTACATACATTCATTAGCAGCCCACCCCACCTGGCTCTAAACTATCCCTATGAATGAAGGGTTAACGGTGGTGCTGCAAGGGTAATTGCAGGCCACATACACAGGGTTACAGCAGGGGTTAATAGGGAGCAGGGATACTCCTGCAGGGTTAGGGTAGGGGATAGGTGGTCAAGAGGTCAGGGGTAGGGGTACAGAGGTGGTAACTGAAGGATAGGGGTACAGCAGGCAATGCAAGGGTTAATACCCTGGAGGTGAATGCTGGGGTAACTTGACAGGGGAATTAGGGTATGTGAGGGTCAAGGGAATATGGGCAGGTAGGCGTTATAGGGAATATGGGTGGTGGTCGTTGGTGGGATAGTGGTAGGGGAATAGTTGGTGGGATAGTAGTAGGGATAGGGCATCAATACTCAGCCCTCCAAGGTTAATTGCTCGTTGTCCAGGAGATGCTCGTCGTCCTGGGGATGAATCTAACTCCCCCAGCGAGTGCTGCCTGCGCTCTCCGTACTCTGCTGGGGGTTAGGGGGTCTCTCCTCTTCAGGGGGCGGCTTGGCTCCTCTCCCCTTAGTGCAGGCGCGCGCCACCATCAGGGACATGTGGGTCGGCGCAGTGAGATGACGTCACTGAGCCAGCCCGCGCGTCCCCGGACGAGCGCGTCGGGGCCGCGCCACCTGACAGGTGGGAGAAACCTTTGATCTCCCACCTGCAACACTTTGCATTCCGGACAGCGCAATAGTAATCGCGCTGCCAGAATGCACATAATAGAAGTAGGGGAGGTTTCTCCCCTCTTCCTATTATGCATAATTATCTCCAGCGGCGCTGGAGATAATTAATACAAAGGACTCCGATTCTATTGAATCTGAGTTCTTTGAAGCATACAGGATGACCGGACTCTTGTCCGGTCATTCTGATGCAATTAATCAGATAGCATCAGTGTGAATGCGAACTGTGAATTTTAATTGCGAATATCACCACTTCGAGAATTTGTGAAGATTTTGAATATAGTGCTATATATTAGTAATCGCGAATATTCTAGATTTTTTTTCATCTGAACCCATGATCGCTCCCTCCTTCTTGCTTGTGGGCCAATGAGAAGGCTGCAATGTCTTTGTCTGAGCTTAGCAACATCCCTAGCAACCAATAGGAAAGTTGCCTACCCCTTACTATATAAGAACCTCCCCAGCAGCCATTTTCTGTAGTTTTACGGAGTTCTGATAGAGACAGCAGTGTCATTGCTGTGCTTTGTGCTTTAATGTTTAATTAGATTAGATAGTTAGTTAGCTTATATATATAATACAGATAGTTAGTGGGAGATAGTCAGTGTAGGTTAGATCATGATATAATGCAGGGTGTTAGGTAGTGTGATAGGTTCTACTGTCCATACATACATGCTACAGACATAGTCCTGTGATGTCACAAGTTCTCAACAATACTTAGTGCACCAATCAGTGACATGTAGTCAGACCTACTAAAATGTGAAGCTGCATGTATTGCGCCAAAATATGCGCATCATTAATTGCTGATTTGCGCAATCACGAATATATTGAAGCACTCTATCTGCATATAATGCTATTGTAATGTTCTGCCGTGCCAACCATTTTCTCCAGCCTCAGGAAACTTGCAGCAGCTTGAAAAACGTAGCAAAAGTGACCAGCGCCTGTATTGCGCATGTAATACGTGCATATTACACTGACGATTTTCGCAATCAAGAAAATATTGGCGAATTCTCGAATTTGCAATTTTATGACGAATATTCGCCCAAATATTTGCGAAATACTGCCAATTTGAATATTGCTCCTGCCGCTCATCACTACTGAACAACTCCAGCACATGGTGAGGAGGTCTGATATACACAGTGAGGAACACAAGTATTTGAATACCCTGCAATTTTGCAAGCTCTCCCACTTAGAAATCATGGAGGGGTCTGAAATTCACATTGTAGGTGCATTACCACTCTGAGAAACAGAATTAAAATAGAAAATTCAGGAAATCACATTGTATGATTTTTAAATAATTTATTTGTCTTGCACTGCTGAACATAAGTATTTGAACACCTGAGAAACAGGAAGAATTCTGGCTCTCAAAGACCTGTTACTGTGCCTTTAAAAAGTCAACCTCTACTCCACTCATTAATCTAACTTAGTAGCACCTGTCTGAGCTCTTTAAAGACCCCTGTCCACCCCACAGTCAGTCAGACGCCAACTACTTCCATGGGCAAGACCAAAGAGCTGTCAAAAGACACCAGAGATAAAAATTGTGGACTTCCACAAGGCTGGAAAGGGCTACGGGGCAATTGCCAAGCAACTTGGTGAAAATAGATCAACTATTGGAGCAATTGTTGGAAAATGGAAGAGGCTAAAGATGACTGTCAGTCTCCCTCGGACTGGGGCTCCATGCAAGATCTCACCTCATGGGGTATCACTGATGATAAGAAAGGTGAGGATTCAGCCCAGAAGTACAAGGGAGTAGCTGGTCAATGACATGAAGAGAGCTGGGACCACAGTTTCAAAAGACACTGTTAGTAGAACACTATACCGTCATGGTTTTAAATCATGCATTGCACGGAAGGTTCCCCTGCTCAAATCATCACATGTCCAGGCCCGTCTGAAGTTTTCCAATGACCATCTGGATGATCCAGAGGAGGCATGGGAGAAAGTCATGTGGTCAGATGAGACCAAAGTAGAACTTTTTGGTCTAAACTTTACTCATCGTGTTTGGAGGAAAAAGGATGAGTTGCATCGCAAGAACACCATCCCTAATGTGAAGCATGGGGGTGGTAACATTATGCTTTGGGAGTGCTTTTCTGTGAAGGGACAGGACGACTGCACTGTATTAAGGAGAGGATGAATGGGGCCATTTATTGTGAGATTTTGAGCAACAACCTGCTTCCCTCAGTCAGAGCATTTAAGATGGGTCATGGCTGGGTCTTCCAACATGACAACGACCTGAAGCACACAGCCAGGATAACCAAGGAGTGGCTCCGTAAGAAGCATATCAAGGTTCTGGAGTGGCCTAGCCAGTCTCCAGACCTAAATCCAATAGAACATCTTTGGAGGGAGCTGAAACTCTGTGTTGCTCAGCAACAGCCCTGAAACCTGACATATCTAGAGAAGATCTGTGTGGAGGAGTGGGCCAAAATCCCTGTGGCAGTCTGTGCAAACCTGGTCAAGAACTACAGGAAACGTTTGACCTCTGTTATTGTAAACAAAGGCTTCTGTACCAAAAATTAACACTGATTTTCTCAGGTGTTCAAATACTTATGTTCAGAAGTGCAAGACAAATAAATTATTAAAAAATCATACAATGTGTTTCCTGATTTATTTATTTTTATTCTGTCTCTCAGAGTGGTAATGCACCTACAATGTGAATTTCAGACCCGTCCATGATTTCTAAGTGGGAGAACTTGCAAAATTGCAGGATGTTAAATTACTTCTGTTCCTCACTGTATGAGCTTCTGGCTCTTCCCACCCTGCTGCTGTTGATATGAGCAAGATAAAACTGTCAATCAGGAGAACGGGGTCAGGAGAGCCCGGAGCTCATGAATATCAAGACTTGTCAACATGCACTGAAGCTCTTAAGACTTGGGGAAACGGGTTGTGTCTAGTGTTGGGCGAGCACAGGGGCGGACTGAGAACCCTCAGGGCCCCCGGGCAAAATAAATCAAGGGCCCCCTTACAGGCCCCACCCATGTTCTGCTGCAAGCCCCACCCTTGTCCCGCCTCCATGCCCCGCCTCCAGCCACACCCTACACAATCTTTAATAAGATTTCAAAGTTAAAGCGACACAAAAGGCACCCAGACCCCTTCAGCTCATTGAAGTGGTCTGGGTACAGTGTCCCTTTTGCAAATCGAGCTGCAATGTTCTAGAGAAACTGCATTGTTTACGTTCCAGCAATAAGTCAGCCTCTAGTCGCTGGCAGCCACCTGAGGGCTTCCTGGAGTAAAACAGACCTTTGGTCCGGTATCTGACGCTGGACGTCCTCACACTCTGCATGATGACCTCCAGGGTCAGATTTTTCCCCATAGGAAAGCATTGATTCAATGTCAGTCACTTCGGTGCGCAATCCCATCCTGAGGCGCGTGATCCCACGAGACCCGTGACCTACAGCGGCAGGTCTTGCGGGATCACGCGCTGCAGGACGGGATTGCGCACCGAAGTGACTGAACTCATTCCCGCGCAGCCCACAAGTAGCGGAACAATTACAAGAGGGGAGGGGAATGGCCAAATTAAAAAATATTTTGAACCAAAAGGTGTTATGGGGGCTCTGTGGATGGCACTGCTATGGGGGCTCTGTTATGGGGGCTCTGTGGATGGCACTGTTATGGGGGCTCTGTGGGTGGCACTGTTGTGGGGGCTCTGTGGGTGGCACTGTTGTGGGGGCTCTGTGGGTGGCACTGTTGTGGGGGCTCTGTGGGTGGCACTGTTGTGGGGGCTCTGTGGGTGGCACTGTTGTGGGGGCTCTGTGGGTGGCACTGTTGTGAGGGGTCTGTGGGTAGCACTGTTGTGGGGGCTCTGTGGGTGACACATATATAGCACCCCCATAACAGTGTCCCTGTGAGTGAATGACCCCCAATACAGGGTCTGGGGGCCAGCATCTGGTGTTGTAATGGCAGCAGGGCCCGGTGCAGTCACTGTATTCTATTACACCGGGCCCCGCTCACTGTAATACTAATATTCATATGTGAACAACTTGAAATCCTCTGCGATCCTCTCCCTCTCTGTACTCACAAACTCAGTAGCAGGCCGGGCGGCAGCGCAACTCACTGACGTCACGCGCCTGCTCCGCCTGCTTCATTCATAAAGTGGGAGGAGGAGGCGCGTGACGTCAGTGAGTTGCGCTGCCGCCCAGCCTGCTACTGAGTTTGTGAGTACAGAGAGGGAGAGGGAGAGGATCGCAGAGGATTTCAAGTTGTTCACATATGAATATTAGTATTACAGTGAGCGGGGCCCGGTGTAATAGAATACAGTGACTGCACCGGGCCCCGCTGCCATTACCAGGCCAGCATAACATTCGGAATCGGGGCGCTGGGCACAGTGCTCCAGACTAAAAAAAATACCTAGTAGCCATTGGCTCCTGAACTGAAAAATTTAGGTGCCAAATTAAATTTTTAGTCGCCAAATCAAAACTGAATCAAAATTTTGGTATTGTGACAACGCTACGCCGATCAGATTGGCGTAGGGTTGTTTCGATACCAAAGTTTTGATTCGCTTTCGTCACCATAAAAAAGTATTGCGATACTCAATACCGTGCAAAAAAAAAACACCAAAAAAAGCCGTGTGCATTTCGCATTTTATGAAAAGTTCGGCCCATAATAGAACCGTCCTATCCTATTTTTTGGGGTGACAAGGTGACTAAAAATGGCGAATGCTCACCGCATAGGAGATATTTTTTAATAATTTAATAGTTTGGACTTTTCGGACGCAGCACTATGTAATATGTTTATTTATTGTTTATATATTTTATATGTAAAATTGGGAAAGGGGGGGATTTAAACTTAATATTTTAGGGTACTTTCACATTAGGGTTTTTCATTTCCGGCATAGAGTTCCGTCACAGGGGCTCTATACCGGAAAAGATGTCTTCAGGTCAGTCTTTTTGACTGATCAGGCAAAAGATAAAACCGCAGCATGCTACGGTTTTATCTCTGGCGAAAAAAGCTGAAGATTTGCCTGAATGCCGGATCCATCCTTCCGATTGAACCGTGCGATTTTCATGCATGGTTGCTAGGATGAAAGTCTATTCACTGTATTACTTTCCCTTATAACAACATGGTTATAAGGGAAAATAATAGCATTCCTTAATGCAGAATGCGTAGTAAAAGGTCAACATAATACACATTGGTGGCGCAGTGCGCCCCCCCTCCCTAGTATAATAAATATATAAACATTGGTGGCGCAGTGCGTCCCCCCCCAACATAATAAACATTGGTGGGCAGTGCGTCCCCCCCAACATAATAAACATTGGTGGGCAGTGCGCCCCCTCTCCCTAGTATAATAAATATATAAACATTGGTGGTGCAGTGCGCCCCCCCCCCCCTCCCTAGTATAATAAATATAAAAACATTGGTGGGCAGTGCGCCCCCCCCTGCCTAGTATAATAAATATATAAACATTGGTGGGCAGTGCGCCCCCCCCTCCCTAGTATAATAAATATATAAACATTGGTGGGCAGTGCGCCCCCCCCTCCCTAGTATAATAAACATATAAACATTGGTGGCGCAGTGCGTCCTCCCCCAACATAATAAACATTGGTGGCGCAGTGCGCCCCCCCTCCCTAGTATAATAAACATATAAACATTGGTGGCGCAGTGCATCCTCCCCCAACATAATAAACATTGGTGGTGCAGTGCGCCCCCCCTTCCTAGTATAATAAACATATAAACATTGGTGGGCAGTGCGCCCCCCCCTCCCTAGTATAATAAATATATAAACATTGGTGGGCAGTGCGCCCCCCCCTCCCTAGTATAATAAATATATAAACATTGGTGGGCAGTGCGCCCCACCCCTCCCTAGTATAAAAAATATATAAACATTGGTGGGCAGTGCGCCCCCCCCCTCCCTAGTATAATAAATATATAAACATTGGTGGGCAGTGCGCCCCCCCCCCTCCCTAGTATAATAAATATATAAACATTGGTGGGCAGTGCCAATGAGGGTTAAAAAAATAAATAAAAATTAACTCACCTCCACCAATTGATCGCGTAGCAGCCGGTCTTCTGTACTTTCTTCAGGACGCAGGACCTGTGGTGACATCACTGTGCTCATCACATGATCCATCACCAACAGGCTGGACGAGGCAGTGGTGTGGCAAAAGGGAGAAGGCGGGCCACACCAAACAGGCCCACAACTGTTCTATGGAGCACACCCTTGCGGAAATCTCCCTTGCCAAGGGTTAGGTGTTCTGCAGTCTGGCGCTTTTTGAGGAAAGTGAGGACGTTAAAATAATTGTCATTTGCAACCTGTGCAGTACCAAAATGAGCAGGGGCGTGAACACTAGGAACCTCACCACCACCAGCATGATCCGCCACATAGTATCAAAGCACCCTAATAAGTGGGCTACACTTTCGTCTTCTCAGCACGAATTGGATGATGATGTTGAATAGGAGGAGGAGCAGGAGACATTTGCTTCCGCTACAGAGGGTAGTACCCATAGCAGGTTTACCCCATCTGTTCAGCGTGGATGGGCTGAAGAGGAGGAATAGTACAGCGAAGTCTTGTCATTTGGGACTCTTGCACACATGGCTGACTTTATGTTATGCTAGCCTTTCCTATGACCCTCGCGTTATATGCATTTTGGCCAACACCGAATACTGGTTGTTCACCCTTCTCGACCCTCGCTACAAAGAGAACTTCTCATCTCTCATTCCTGTGGTGGAGAGGACTAGAAAAATGGAGCAATACCAGAAGGTCCTTGTGGAAAAATTGCTCCAAAAATTTCCAGCTGACAACGCTGGAGGCAAAGTACGTAGTTCCTTGGGCAACCGAGGAGGGAAGACGAGGGGAACACACAGCAGTTCTAACAGAGGCGGGGCAACACTCTCCAAGGCCTGGGACAGTTTCATGACACTCCACCAGCACCCTCACCCTGATGCGCAGCCTACTGTCTCACGGAGGGAAAAGTTTTGGAAGATGGTAAAGGAGTACGTAGCAGACCGGGTCAGCCTCCTTAGTGATCCCTCTGTGCCTTACAACTATTGGGTGTCCATGTCGTGACACGTGGCATGAACTGGCGCTCTACGCCTTGGAGGCCAGCGTTTTGTCAGAGCAGGTATTTAGTGCTGCTGGGGGCATAATAACTGATAAGCGTATCCGCCTGTCAACTAAAGATGCTGACAGTTGGCTCTTATCAAAATGAACAAGGCCTGGATTGCCCCTGACTTCTCTACTCCACCACAGAAAGTGGCTGAACATAAAGGCACTTTTAAATGTGGCTTTTATGGTGTATTGAATACACTGTATTCCCATGCACCCCTTCCACCACAAAACACTGTATATGGTTCAATCTTCCTTTTCTCGTCCTCCTCCATCATATCAACATGCTTATTAGGCTGCCCTCGCTCCTAATGTTTTAGAGGGTCAGCTCAGCAGCAGATCCTCACCCCTAGTTTTTTAGATGGTCAGATCAGCAGCAGGCCCTCGCCACTAATGTTTTAGATTATCAGCTCAGCAGCAGCCCCTCACCCCTAATGTTTTATATGGTCAAATTAGCATCAGACCCTCACCCCTAATGTTTTAGATGGTCAGATCAGCAGCAGACCCTCACCTCATTTTTTTTAGATGATCAGCTCAGCAGCAGACCCTCACCCCTAAATTTTTAGATGGTCACATCAGCAGCAGGCCCTCGCCCCTAATGTTTCAGAAGGTCAGATCAGCATCAGGCCCTCGCCCCTAATGTTTTAGATGGTCAGCTCAGCAGCAGACCCTAACCCCTAATTTTTTAGATTGTCACATCAGCAGCAGGCCCTCGCCCCTAATGTTTCAGAAGGTCAGCTCAGCAGCAGAGCCTCACACCTAATTTTTTAGATGGTCACATCAGCAGCAGGACCTCGCCCCTAATGTTTCAGAAGGTCAGATCAGCATCAGGCCCTCGCCCCTAATGTTTTAGATGGTCAGCTCAGCAACAGACCCTAACCCCTAATTTTTTAGATTGTCACATCAGCAGCAGGCCCTCACCCCTAATGTTTCAGAAGGTCAGCTCAGCAGCAGAGCCTCACACCTAATTTTTTAAATGGTCAGATCAGCAGCAGGACATCTCCCCTATTGTTTTAGAAGGTCACCAGAAGGCCCTTGCTCCTAATGTTTTTGAGGTTCACCAGCAGGCCATCAATCATAATTTTTCAAGGGTATGTATGATGCCTTCCTTTATGTGTAATAAAGGGTGTATTGGAGTGCTGGTTCCTTGTAATTTTTGTCAGCCTTTTCACTTAGTGCATGGGCTTTATGAGTGTAGGAGTCCCACTACCTGAACAATTGTACCATAATGTGAATGAGGCCCTCCTTTATGTGATACACAGGTTGTATTGGAGTGCCTCTTCCTTGTAATTTTTGGCAGCACTTGCACTTTATATGCAAGTAAATATACAGGAAAGAATGTTTCATAACTATTTTTCTTCTAAAATCGATTTTATCTTTGGTTTTGTGCGTATTATTTTCAGTCTGTAAAAGTGGCGTACTACTCGGACAACATTTCAGTGGTGTTTCCATCAATTTCTGACCTTTTCCTATGAACCAGACACCCTCCCCTCTTCAGAGCAGGGGGTGCCTGGTTTAATGCTCGGGTTCTCCCATTGACTTCCATTGTGCTCCGGTGCTCTGTAGAGCACCCGAGTATTCCAAAGTGTTCTACTCGAGCACCAGAGCACAAGAGCACTTTGGTGCTCGATCAACAATAGTTGTGCCACTTCAGCAAATAGCATTTATTATGTAGACAAAGTTAATATAGGAATATTACTAATGTATTATGATTGTCCTTATTGCCTCCTTTGCTGGCTGGATTCCTTTTTCCATCACATTATACACTGTTTGTTTCCATGGTTACAACCACCTTGCAATCCATAAAGGATGGCCATGCTTGCACACAATAGAAAAAAGCACCAGCCTATGTGAGCTCCCATGATTCTGGCCACCAGAGATGCTGGTATTTCTTCCAATAGTGTGCAAGCACAGCCACCACTCATGGATTTCAGGGTGGTCTTTAACCATAGAAACTAAAAGTGCATAATGTGATGGAAAAATTAATCAATCCAGCAAAGGAATCAATATGGATAATAACTAGTGCTGAGTGAATCGAAGTGAAACAAATTAATTACGATCTGAATTTCAGGAAAAATTAGATTTGCCACAAATCCAAATTTCCTCATGCTTGGTGGTAACAAATTGTTTTTTCCACTAAAATGGCGACTACATGTGTTACAAAGTGAAAGTACGAAGGCCTGATCAGCAGATCAAGAAATTTGATTCATTACGAATTGTCATGAATAGCATTCCTTTGTAAGTAGCGGGTGCAATGATGGGAAACGGCGCCCCCACCACCCCCATCATTGAACCCCTCAGGTGCCGTGACTGATTGCAACATCTGATGCTAAAATGGAGGCCTTTCAGGGTTTAATCAGGGTTAAAAAAAGAAATACATACTCAACTCATCCATTTGCTCTCGGAAAAGCTGTCACGGCCATCTTGATTGAAGAAATTGTGCGGAATGTTTTTTTTTTTTGTTACATTTTTGTCGCCATTTCAAGAATAATAGATTAGTTACTTTGAAGCATGAGGAAATTCAGCATCTCAGCGAATTTGCTCAACACTACTTGTAATGTTTAGATTTATTTTTCCATTACACCATTATACTTCTGATTGGTTGCTTTAATAACTGCATTGTATTGTAATACAGAATACACAATAACTGTATTGTAATTAGTGTTTAAGGGAGGTAGACTCCCGTAGCAGGGGCGTAGCTTTAGGGGGTGCAGAGGTAGCAGTCACTTCCAAATACACAAAAAGACACCAGTATTATAGAAAGTGCATGCTGGTCAGGTTACACTTTTGGTTGGATGGAAAGAGTTAGGTAAAGAATTTGGCATGGGGGGATGCAGTTTAAATTTTTGCCTTAAACAGCATGAAGGCTATGTGCTTCCCTGCCCCTGGACACAAAGCACTGAGGGAAGTAGGGCCCATGAGCCTTTAGCTATACCCCTGTGCTGTAGGCTATAATTAGTAAAAGAGTTCTACTGGCTAAGCCTACAAGAGAATCCATTCCACAGCAAGTTGCCTGTGTCTTTGATTCTTAGGCTGGCTGACTTCCCTTGGCACACATTGAAGACCATTAACAAATCTGAATCCCACTGACAGTGTAATCCACTAGTTTGGGAATTGTCGTAAATTTAAGTGATGTGTTGTCTAAAGGACTGTGGCCCATGATTCTGAACGGAGAGGATAGGCATAAACTGCCGCCCCCTCAGAGGCAGGTTGGCGGTCACCTGAGGTGAGATACTCATCTCGGTTCATCTCAATTCCATTTATTACTGTGAACCCACTTAAACTCTAACATGTATTTCTTGCACCAGAAACTGTCTTCCATACTCCATGTGCAAACTGACTAGTGATTTGTAAATTACACTAGTAATTTTTCTATTGGAAAGCTGATTCATCATAGCTATGATGTTAAGAAGGGAAGCCATGACAGTAGTGTGAGTCTAAAGCAGTTATTCTAGACTGTAGAAAGCATCCTCCTAAGATTTACCTGCAATGCCAGCTTAGAGTGAAATTCTATTGTAACTACATTGTTCTTTGATTTTCCTTTTGTGTTTTATGATTAACTAAACTGACGGCAATATCTAATTTAGCAAAGTGCATAATCTGGTAACCATGGTGCCCAAATACACTACTAGGCTTTAGAAAAGCTGCAAAGCATTATGTTCCTGCAAACTGCACTGATGGAAACTATACTTTCAGATGCACTCTGGCAGTCATTCATACAAATAGTCAGAGCAATGGCAGGGAAATGGGGAAAAAATTGTTTGTAATGGTGAACAGTGCGTTTCTTTAAAGGATGAGTTTTAAACATTATATTAAGGAATTAATTATATTTTAGGATTTCATAATAGCCCTTGAAGTGAGTGATATTCAGAATTATGTGATTTTTAGTCATTATATATTTGTCTTTATGTACATAAGACATGCAGTGTACATTGGGTGGCCACTTACTGTCACGATCAGTGTGGGGGGGAAACTCCACACTGAACACAGGAGGGAAGGGGAACAGTAACTGGGCCTGGAAACTAGGGAAGAAAAAGATCACCTCCTAGGCAACCCTAATCCGGGCCCTGACTACCTATCCATATGAATAGACCTTGAAGGTAGGAATATTCATAAGCAGTATACCTAGGCCCTGATTTCCCTATAATGCCCTGGAATAAGTATAGGACCAGAGACAACCCATTCTTCCCCAGATGGATGAATGGAAGTCTCTGTCTCAGGCATAGATACAACAACTGGGAATATAACAAATACAAACAAACGCAACACTTAACTTCTGTAGAGATGGAAGAACAGGAACACCAGAGAGGATCTCACACCAGCTCAGCCAAACCCAAATTAAGCTATCAACCGCATAGTCAGAAGTGTGGGGTGAGACTATAAAGGGTAGAAGTGATGACCACTGAGCAACAGCTGAGAAAAGGGAAGTGGTCATTAACCCTATCAACACTGAATCAAGAGAAATCAAGGAGGCTGTTAAAATCCTCCACGCTCAGCCAATCTCCTTGATTTCCTGACATCAGTCACCTGAGAGACCGTGACACTTACTTCACCCCATAAAGGCAGACATTGTAGGCCCGGTTCCACGCCCCCAACTCCTCTATACCACTCCCCTGTTGCCAGCAAAATTAAAATAAAGAGAACTGGAAGACCATCAGGTGAGCTACAGGCAGCCGGATTTGCTTCTCTCCCCTTTATTAATTAAAATAGGTGGACATTTATAAACTCATATACTCCACTTTTTTGGCATATTAAAGTCACAGATTTTGTTGCATGGCTTTTTGCAGCAAAATTTGTGAATTTTCCTTGCTCACACCACTTTTCCAAAGTGCTGAGCCAGCAGATTCGACTCATTTATAATTCTCCATGTTTTGGCGTGGAAAATGTCTTAAATCTACGCCAGAAAGAGGGGATGGTGTAGATTTAATTTTGTCGCACAGTCTACTGGAGGAAGTACAAAACTTATATAAAGGTACAGACACGTTAGTGCTTCATCCAGCAGCGTAGAGGTGCTTATGAATGGAAAACACCAGACATCAAATGTCCCCCATAAAGTTTAAAAAAATTCAAAGGCAAAACAAGAGCACTAATGCGTACACATTTCGATAATTATACCATCTTGATCATAGGTGTGTTGCTCTAAAGGGATGCCTTTCAGAGGGGCCTTGTTACTGCAAGGGAAAGTATATGGGGCCTTATTTGTACTGGGGGCACAATATGGAGGGCATTGCTCCTAATAGGAGCATGCTTGGTGATCATTATCACTATTGAGGATACTGTAAGAGACACATTTACTATTGAGGGAAGTCTGTAAGTACTACTACTATGAAAGGGACTATGTGTAGTGCACTATTATTTTTGCAGTATAGTATTTTGGGAATTGGGGAACACAGCTGGCACGGTATTGGGAGCAGCAGCAGAATAACAATTTTGGAGCACCAGGAGGGTAAGAATGATGGAAAAGTGAGGAATCTAAGATGCCTGTGTGTAAAACTCTGCAGAGACGAGACACAGCTTAAAGAAGTAGTCATTGTGGTCTGGTATGAATGAAGAAGATGGGGAAAGAGAATGTCCATGACAGATAAGATATCACTAGATGTAATAGTTATTTAGGTGTTTTCTCCTGTATGTTTTGTAGCACTATATGCAATGTAGGGCAGGAGGTGGGGGGGGATAAGATTGAGAATTTGGCCTGGGGAGGAGGCCACCATTTCAAATTTGTCCTCAGGTAGCTATGTGCATCCCTATCTAATATAACCTTAAGCATGATTAAAATTAGGGTTTAGCTTAGAAAATAAATGGCTGAGGGGAGATCTAAAAATTATGCATAAATAATAGTGTTTGGCGAGCATGCTCGGCCAAACACCATTTTCACTGCCGAACACCGTGTGTGCTCGAGCGCAATGCTCAAGTCTCCTTTCGCCTGCTACACAGCCAATAAACGTGCGGGGAAGTACTGGCCCTCACTGTAATGCCGTAGCCATGTTGGTTACTGGCATTACAGTAATTGGCGGACCATAACGAGTCATCGGGTGCTAAATAGCACCCAATGACACGTGGTTCGGCTCAGTCTTAGTCAGGGAGAGCTGCAGCAGAAGGGACAGATAGTGTACGGACTTGTTTCGTGTTGAAAGGTGTTAGAAACCCAAAAGTCCTTTTAAGGACTGTTGTTTTATCTGGCTGCAATATATATTATTACAGCAACCTGCGCTAAATTGTATGCAATTGTTTTGGCCGCTGCTGACAGTGACACAACCTCTGCTACATCTGTTGTGTCACATTAGCGCATTCTAAATATCTGTGACATTCAGCACAATTGTTTGGCTGCTGATGACAGCGACATTACCTGCGCTACATCTCCTGTATAACTTTTGCGCATCCTAGATATCAGTGATATCCAGTCGAATTTTTTCGCCACTGGTGACAGCGACATTACCTGCGCTACATCTCCTGTATAAAGTTTGCACATCCTAAATATCTGTGACATTCAGTGTAATTTTTTTGCTGCTGGTGACAGCGACATTACCTACGCTACATCTACTGCATAACGTTTGCGCATCCTAAATATCTGAGACATTCAGTCTAATTTTTTTGCTGCTGGTGACAGTGACATTACCTGCGCAAAATCTCCTGTATAACGTTTGCACATGATATTCAGCATAATGTTTTCGACGCTGGTGACAGCGACATTACCTGCGCTACATCTCCTTTATAACTTTTGTGCATCCTAAATATCTGTGACATTCAGTCTAATTTTTTCACCGCTGGTGACAGCGACATTACCTGTGCGACATCTCCTGTATAACGTTTGCGCCTCCTTAATATCTGTGACATTCAGTCTAATTTTTTCGCCACTGGTGACAGCGACATTACCTGCGCTACATCTCCTGTAAAACGTTTCCGCATCCTAAAAATCTGTGACATTCAGTGTAATTATAACAATATAAACCAGGTAAAGAGTGCCCATCTTTATTTTTATAATATTATTCAGTGTAATTAGCCTGCACTACTGTACGTGTGACATAATTGAAATCATATATACCATTTAATATGCTCAAGGCAAGCCATAAGGGACGGGGAAGTGGCCGTGCCGCTGATGGTGCATGCAGAGGCCATGGCCCTCGGCACGAGCACAAGAAACACACTCATCCATGACACCTAGCTTCATGTCCCAGTTTGCAGGGCGACACGGGACACTACTCTCGAAGTAACACCAGTGCGACCAGGTGGTCGGTTGTATTACAGCAGATAATGCTTCCAGTCGGTTAAGCCCACCCTGTCTTCCACAAAGTCTAGTCTCAGTAGCCAAGAATCTGGTCAACAGAATTCTCACCCTGATTCTCCTTCATCATGCCATGGAGAGTCTTGCCAAACAAGTGATCCCACACTTGGTGTGATGAAAGCACCTTCATCACTGAGAGTTGGAGAGGTCTGCTTGCCAGCCTCTTGCCCTGTGACTATGGCCCCTGGGACACTATTTGGGCATATTGGATTTCAAAGGCTCTGTTTCTGCCCCGTGGACCTTTTACTGGAACTATTTGAGGCATGTGACCATGTGAACGGTGGGGGGAAAAAAAAGACTTCCAGGAAATTCCTGAACCCTTGAACCAATCTGTGTGATTTTTGGATAGGCTGTTCACCCAGATCGAGGCTATCAGGGGATGTAACTTTTATGGGGATATGTGGTGTTTGGCAGTGTTTTCTGTGGTTGGGAAAAACTTGTATTTTATGCCTGTGAGTAATTAAGTCCATTGTGTTTGTTAAATATATCACAGGCAGAGTACATTGTGTTTGTTAAATATGTCACAGGCAATGCCATTGTGTTGTTAATTGTGTCACAGACAATGCCTATTCTGTTTTTGATTGCGTCACAGGCAATGCCATTGTGTTGTTAATTGCGTCACAGACAATGCCTATTCTATTATTGATTGTGTCACAGGCAATGCCTATTCTGTTATTGATTGCGTCACAGGCAATGCCATTGTGTTTGTTGAATGTATAATTTTTGTGTTTAAACTGTAAAACTGTAAATAATTGGCTGCTATGTTATGTCCTCAGTTCCCAACCAGGTCCATGGGGGTGGTACCCTTGTTGGAAAATGTGTATAAAAGGCAATGCTTGTGTGGTCAATAAAGAGTTCCTGTTTTGGCCTTCAACATAAAGCCTCGTCTCATGTGTGTGGGTATTGCTATACGCTGTATACTCCCCTGGCTATAACCCCTAGCTCTTGTAAGAGCTGTTCCTGTTTATTGTTCCTATGGTGGTTACAGTGTCAAGTGGAGTGCTTGGAGCCCTCGGGAAGCACTAGGAGCATCCATCAACGGAGGTACCCAGTCGGGGTGCCAGGAGATCCGTTACACTTGGATATTCCAAGGAGCTCTTTTCATCACCATTCCTTGATTTGGGCCCCTCGCCAAGCCCGCTTGAACAGGGACATGAAGAGATTGTGTGCACTGATGCCCAAACTCTTGAGCATCCACAGTCACAAGAAGATGGCTGTGGCTCACGGCAATTAGTATTTCACGAGGTGGATGATGATGATGAGACACAGTTGCCAATAAGTCAACAGCAATTATTGTCTCAAGAGGTTGATGATGAGGATGAGACACAGTTGTCAATAAGTGAGGTTGTTGTTAAGTCAACAAGTTAGGAGGATAACCAGAATGAGGAAGTGGAAGAGGAGGTGGTGGACGATGAAATCACTGATCCAACCTGGGAAGGTGGCAAGCCGAACGAGGACAGCAGTACAGAAGGGGAGTGATCCGCAGCACCACAACAGGCTGGAAGAGGCAATGAGGTGGCAAAAGGGAGAAGGCAGGCCACACCAAACAGGCCCGCAACTGTTCCCCGGAGCAAACACTTGCAGCAATATCCCTTGCCAAAGGGTAGGTGTTTCGCAATCTGGCGCTTTTTTGAGGAAAGTGTGGACGATAAAATAATTGTCATTTGCAACCTGTGCAGTACCAAAATGAGCAGGGGGATGAACACTAGCAACCTCACCACCACCAGCATGATCCACCACATGGCCTCCTCTTCCCCTGTGGTACGTGCTGGCCAATCCCCTGTCCAAGATGCAGGCCCGGATGCCTCCCGCCCTGCACCTGGACCTTCGCAAGCACCATCAGCTAGAAAATTCACTTCTGTGTCCCAGCGAAGCGTACAGATGTGCACACCCCAGGCCTTTGAACGAAAGCGCAAATACCCAGCCACGCACCCACAGGCCATAGCAATAAATTTGCACCTTTCCAAATTGCTGGCCCTGGAAATGTTGCCATTTAGGCTTGTGGACACTGGGCCTTCCAGAGTCTGATTTCGGCGGCCATCCCTCGTTACTCAGTCCCCAGCCGCCACTATTTTTCCCGGTATGTTGTCCCTGCCTTACAACAGCATGTGTTCCGTAACATCGCCCGTGCCCTGAATTACTCAGTTATTGGGAAGGTTAACTTAACGACTGACACATAGACAAGTGTTTTTGGCCAGGGACGCTACATTTCCCTGACGGCACACTGGGTGAAATTTGTGGAGGCCGGGAGTGAGTCGTTCTCTGGGATGGCACAGGTGCTACCAAGGCCAAGGATTGCGGGCCCTACTTCCATCAGAATTTCCGCCACCACCTACATTAGTGGCAGGAAAAAAAACTTCTCCTCCTCCTCCGCCTCCTTCTCTACTTCCACCTCTGAATTTAAATCTTGCAGCACCATTCAGCCATCAGTCAGTAGCTGGAAGCAGTGTAGCATTGCAGTGGGGAAGCGGCAACAAGCCGTGCTGAAACTAACTCTGTTCGTCTTCTCAGCATGAATTGGATGATGATGTTGAGTAGGAGGAGGAGGAGGAGCAGGAGACATTTGCTTCTACTACAGAGGGTAGTACCCATAGCAGGTTTATTCCACGCTGAACATATGGAATAAACCTGCTATGGAATAAAGTGGATGGGCTGAAGAGGAGGAAGAGGATGAAAAGTCAACCTCCTGATGAGGACAGCAAAGTCTTGTCTGTTGGGACTCTGGCACACATGGCTGACTTTATGTTATGCTGCCTTTCCGGTGACCCTTGCGTTATACGCATCTTGGCCAACACGATTACTGGTTGTTCACCCTTCTCGACCCTCGCTACAGAGAGAACTTCTCATCTCTCATTCCTGTGGTGGAGAGGGCCAGCAAAATGGTGCAATACCATAAGGTCCTTGTGGAAAAATTACTCCAAAACTTTCCGGCTGATGGCAGAGTACGTAGTTCAAGGCAACACTCTCCAAGGGCTGGGACAGTTTTATGACACCCCACCAGCACCCTCACCCTGATGCGCAGCCTACTGTCTCAAGGAGGGAAAAGTTTTGGAAGATGGTAAAGGAGTACGTATCAGCATA
Source organism: Bufo bufo (assembly GCF_905171765.1). Taxonomy (NCBI): domain Eukaryota; kingdom Metazoa; phylum Chordata; class Amphibia; order Anura; family Bufonidae; genus Bufo; species Bufo bufo. The sequence continues at coordinate 377,901,472 of NC_053390.1, forward strand.
CTCAGTGATCCCTCTGTGCCTTAAAACTATTGGGTGTCCACGTAGTGACACGGGGCATGAACTGGTGATCTATGCCTTTGAGGTGCTGGCCTGCCCTGCCGCCAGCGTTTTGTCAGAGCGGGTATTTAGTGCTACTGGGAGCATAATAACTGATAAGCTCATCCTCCTGTCAACTGAAAATGCTGACAGGTTGACTCTTATCAAAATGAACAAGGCCTGGATTGCCCCTGACTTCTCTACTCCACCAGATGAAAGTGTCTGAAGATAAAGGCATTTTAAATGGGGCCATTATGGTGTATTGAATACACTGTATTCCCATGCACCACTTCCACCACAAAAACGGGTATATGGTTCAATCTTCCTTTTCTTGTCCTCCTCCTCCTCCATCATATTAACATGCTTATTAGGCTGCTCTCGCTCCGAATGTTTTAGAGGGTCAGCTTAGCAGCAGACTCTCACCCCTAATGTTTTAGAGGGTCGCCATCAGGCCCTCGCCCATAATGTTTTAGATGGTCAGATCAGCAGCAGACCCTCACCCCTATTGTTTTAGAGGGTCAGCTCAGCAGCAGAACCTCATCCCTAATGTTTTAGAGGGTCAGCTCAGCAGCAGACCCTCACACCTAATGTTTTAGTGGGTCACCAGCAGGTCCTCGCCCATAATGTTTTAGATGGTCAGATCAGCAGCAAACCCTCTCCTTTAATGTTTTAGATGGTCAGATGAGCAGCAGGCCCTCGCCCCTAATTTTTTTGAAGGTCACCAGCAGGCCATCAATCATAATTTTTCAAGGGTGTGTGTGATCCCCTCCTTTATGTGTAATAGCGGGTGTATTGGAGTGCCGGTTCCTTGTAATTTTAGGCAGCCCTTTCACTTGCATAGGCTTTATTAGTGTAGTAGCCCCACTACCTGAACAATTTTACCACAATGTGAATGATGGCCTGCTGGTGACCCTCAAAAACATTAGAGGCGAGGGCCTTCATGTGATATACAGGTTGTATCAGAGTGCCTCTTTCTTGTAATTTTTGCCACCATTTGCACTTTATATACAAGTAAATATACAGGAAAGAATGTTTCCTAACAATTTTTTCGCTAAAATGGGTTCTATCTTCGTTTTTGTGCGTATTATTGTCAGTCTGTAAAAGTGGCGTACTTCTCGGACAACATCGTTCCCAGCAGCGACCTGGGAGTCCAAGGTGCATCCAGACATCCTCCCCATGCTGTTCCCGAACCATTTCAATGGTGTTTCCATCCATTTCTGACCTTTCCCTAAGAACCAGACACCCTCCCCTCTTCAGAGCAGGGATTGCCTGGTTTAATGCTCGTGTTCTCTCATTGACTTCCATTGTAGAGCACCCAAGCATCCCAAAGTGTTCTACTCGAGCACCCGAGCACTTTGGTGCTCGATCAACACTAATAAATACCCCTGTACCGGACACTATATCAAGGAGGCATCTTTCATATCTAGAGTAAAGAACGTTTCTACACCAACATAAGAGGATTATTTACTGTAAGAGCATTGAGACGTTAGAACTTTCTGCCAGACAAGGTTGTGATGGTGAACCCAATAACATAGTTTAAGATAGTTCAGGAGTTAAAGTTTGCTGTAACATGGTAATGTACTAAATGTCAAGATAAGGCTTGTTATATCTGTATAGGGTTATTCTTATTGTACAGTTGACAGTTTGCCAAAAACACCAAAAATAACATAGCAGAACTCCTATGGGGATATGTTCTCTGCTGCATAGCATTAAGGGACAAATTGTTCTTTCTACATTGGATTCATGTACAGAAACTTTATTTATTGGAAATTAAATGGCTTAAATAGGTTCTGTACAGACGTGTAACAAACAAGGGCTACCAGGAAATGAGGTAATGTTTTTTGTTGTTGTTTTATAAACAAAAGAATGGACTATAATATAGACTGTAATTCAGAATCAGAAAAATAAAAGTAAAGCAAAGGTGTTAATCCATTAAAGTAAGTCAAGGCAATTAAACATGAACCTACTCTTTAAAGAATGCATCCTTGGCTTAAAATACGTAAAGATTTTCACGGCTTGCAAAGCATCTAGCCTTTTGTGTTCCGCTTACTGTATATGCAGTGACAAAGTATCCTCTGAATAATTGTCATTATAAAACATTATTATAATCATATCATTAAATACAAATATGTGTATCTTTAGATACCTTAAACATTGCATATCATCAGGGATATAAAGATAATTGAGGTCATTTATCAAACTAAGCCCATAGCAACAAATCAGATTCCACTTTTCATTTGCCAAAGGAGCTGTGAAAAATAAAAGGTGGAATCTGATTGGTTGCCATGGGCAACTAAGCCAGTTCTACTTTACACCAGTTTGATAAATGACCTCAAATGTTTTCTAAGGCCACATTATCTGGTTAAGACATATTTTAGGTATAGAAAACATGACATGAAACAGTCATTTATAAAAAAGTATATTTTGTTTGTTGTGAGAAAATATTGAATATTGTGTGCAGGTGTTTGGTATGTAACGATATTGCTATTTGCATTTGCTTCCATTGTGAAAAAGAAAAAATATACTACTCAGTATGGCTTTATCGAGAGGTACCGAAGAAAATAGCTGATTATGCTTTTTAGTATAGTTGCAAAGGCTATGTCAATCTAGAATAACAAAATGTAAACTAACATACTTGTGGTATATGTGGTGGCCAACAGAAGTCTATGGGCACATTACATTCAGGGTGAAGGGTTGCCAACTGGAATTTTTCTATTTACTGAACAAGATATCCAACAAAAACAGACTTATAAAAAATTTTATGGACAAATTGGAAAACCATATTGAATAATAAAGATTACAAGTAATATGAGTGTCATTTATTATCCAGAAATATGCCTATATTAGGGGTATTTCTGGTGCAGATTGTGACAGCGAATTTTCCCCTCTTATGCCAGGTCTAAAAAAGTGTGTGTGGCGTGGGTGGGAAAGGGGAAAGGCCGGTCTTATTCATCATTTAGAAAATGGTCTAAATGTAAGACAGCTAGGAAGCTAGCTTACATTTAGACTGGCGCTGTATGTGCTTCTTCATTACTTCGGCGGATCCACCACCAGATATAGGTGTTATTAAGACCGGAGTCTCAAAAAAAAATAAAAAAAAGATCCTCAAGTACCACCAGCCTAAAGAAAAATAATGGACACAGGAAAAAATTTGCATATCAGGAACTTTTACAGATGTAGACAACTTTTATGTGAACAAAGTCTTGGATGGTGATGAACGAACATCGGCCGGGACGGTTCGCGAATGCGATCAAATGTTCGTGAACCGCACAAGTTCTCAGCAGAACCGTACACAACTGCTGCACAATACAAAGGCACTATAATATACTTTATATGTTATAAAGTATATTATAAGTATATCACACCCCTCAGTATGTCACACCTGTTGATAGCACACCTATACCAGTCCTTAAAAGGACTTTTGTGGCCCTATTAGCTAGCGTTTAGTGTCCCTAACAGTCTGTCCCTGCTCCACACAGCAACCTCTACCTTGCAAAAAACAGAATGTAAAATGGCTGCCAGATCGGGTTTATTTATAGGGTAGGGGGTGTGTTCATGTGCTGAAACGTCTTTTAAATTGGCTGTCCTGTCCCACCTGATGGATGTGTCATGGGCCAAAGTTCGGCACAATGGAAAAGAATACGGCGCCGGCGGACATCGCCATATGTTCACATGTTCGACGAACCGGTAACGAGCAAAGTTCGCCACAAAATGACCGCCGGGCGAACCGCAAGGCCATCTCTAGTCTTGGATGTTATAATTAGGGCTGGATTATGTGGTCCAAAGGCCCTATGCTGTTCCTCAAGCTTCAGCCTGATGAGTAAAAAAAATGTATATTGCATAGTATACCACCCCCCCAGCCTTAATGCTGAAGTCATATTTAGATGAGCATCACATTTAGCGTACCGCAAACATACAGATTACAGCATTACATACCTATTACATCCAGTGATGAGTCATTTGATGTAGATGATCTCTTTTAATCCTTCTCTACTTGAAGCAGACTACTATGATGAAATTTTAAACACACACTTTTTTCCAGCTCACCGATGAGCTGGAAAAAGGTGAGCTAGAAAAAAGTGTGTGTTTAAAATTTCAATCAAGTGTTGATTCCGTGCTACACCGCTGGTCCCCGACTAGTGAATTACCTCTTATACTCCGCTGTAAATTCATATTGCAGACCTTCACTGAATCGTATGCACGTGTGCCTGCCACAACACGGCCTTTTCCACCAGGCCAGACAATCAGTCTAAGGCAGACTCGGTCTTTTCTACGGAGGATTTAACTGCCATAAAGGATCTGGATCTTAAAAGCAAAATGACCAGTTTGGAAAAACTGTTATTACAAGAAACCCGTGGGATCAAACTACCCTGGTAAAATACAGTGAAAAGTCAATGATCCCACGGGGACTTATAATAAAGAAAATTCCGACAACTATCTTTTCGGACACATTTGTTATGAAATGGAATAACATTCTTTCTCAATGCTCATTGCCCTTATGGGGCTTATTATTCAACATGAAAATGAGAAATTGCTTGCCCTACAATCTGAAATACAAACATGTAGAGATTCTCTGGCTGTTCATGACAAAAATAGTGAATTTACAAATTTGGAAGAAAAAATGCTTATGTCAATCAAACAGCTAGAGGAAAACATCATGCAAATAAAACATAATAAATTCCAGCGGGACCTTCATGACAATGCTAAAGACCAGGTATATGAATGGGGAAGACGGGAAAATTTGTGCTCCACGCCTAAACCCATATAAAAATACCAAAAGTCAGCTTTTCATCAGAAGTAGATGTCTCGGATTGCCTGGAAACTACACAGGAATCAATAGAGGATGTTTCAGTCTCTCCCCAGCGTTTGGACAATGACAGTAGGAAGCCGTCTTATTACAAAAGGAACATAAATAATAGGGACAGTAGTGTTGCCGATAATACGGCAAAAACAAAGCAAAAGATCAGGACGGAAACATAAAAAAGCCGTATCAGAGGTTTACATGGCGTCAAACAAAACAAAAGTGATTAATGCTAATACCTATGATTCCAGAAATGTATTGAATCTATCTAATGTAAAATTAAGCAGAGAACAAGAGTATATACTATCGTTGTGGATTAAACTTTGCCCCCACTACACAATTTGATATATTCAATACAATTCTGGATGTGAATAAATTTGTACGTAATTTGACGGTCTCTAGACATTTCCATAATGTTCCTGCAGCTGCTGATTTCCTGCTGATACAAGAGAGTACACATAAAGAAAACATATACAAGGACTTTATGTTCAATGAACAATTGTCCTTGTGTTGCCTTGCGGGACTTCAGCAGGAGCAGGGAATTCGGGAATTGGCCAATGAGGGCAAGAAATTGAAAACACGTAACCCCCATTTTTATCCTATTATGTCTCGCACCACTAGTATGGATACATTTCAGGAGGTGTTAGAGAAAGAGTTGAGGAGACTACAAAAGGAGACTAATGATGTTAGAACTCAGGATAATTTAACTCGTTCTCAGCTTGAAGCATTGTCAGAACTGCAAACCTCTGAGGAGATTGTAATCAAGATGGCGGAGGGGGGAGCGGTGGTGGTTTTGGACAGGGGATGTTTACAATAAGCAAATGTTGGATATGTTGTCTGATGCATCCACGTACAGAAAACTAGCAAAAGACCCTTTGATGGATTTTAGAAAACAATATTTGATGTTATTACAAAGAGGTCAAAGTATGGGGTTCTTTGAGGACACAGAATACAGGTATCTGTGCGTGGATGCACTGGTAACACCAATAATGCATGCCCTGCCCAAGGTTCACAAGCAGATCCATCCTCCCCCCTTGTGGCCAATAGTATCAGGGATAGGGTCCCTAACAGAGCGCCTGGGCAATTGGTTACACAATATTCTACAGCCAATGGTCAGGCGTGTACCGGGGTTTCTAAGGGATACAGCAGATGTCCTAAGAGCTATGTACAATTTAAAATGGCGGACGGAATACAAATGGGTCACGGCGGACGTCGTGGCCTTATACCCCCCTATTCCCCACAGGGTCGCTTTGTTGGCTATGGAGTTTCATCTACATAAATATCCAAGACACAATGATGACTTCATTGATTATGTGTGTGAAATTGCGGAATTTCTATTGGTTCATAACTACTTCATGTTTGATGATGGGTATTATCTCCAGATAGGTGGAGTGCCAATGGGACGAAATTTTCGCCCTCATTGGCAAATTTGACAATGGCCTATTGGGAGGAGAAGTACATTTATAGTTCAGGTAATCCTTTTGGCTCTGGACTGGTCTGGTACGGCAGATACATCGATGACCTGCTCCTTATATGGGCGGGCGATGTGTCTGCAGTGCCGGACCTCCAGGTTAGTTGAACGACAATGAATATAACTTGCGCTTCACGTGTAATATGGAGAATACAAGCATCAACTTTTTGGATTTAACATTAACTGGCCATCCAGGTGAAGTAGTGAGTACACAAACCTTTAGAAAGGATACAGCTGTGCGAAAAGTCATCATCCACTACATGTCATTAAGGTGATCCCTGTGGGTGAATATATTCGGGCTTTGAGAAATTGTAGTTCTGTATCCGCATTTGGGGAAGAGTGTTTGTTGATTGACAGCAGACTAAAAAGCAGAAATTATCCAGATTGGATGCTCCGTAGAGGTAAAAGTATAGCATCGCAGAGAACGAGATTTAATATGCTTTTCGGTAGTGTCGATGGTCACAAACATGAGAAGAATCGGGTGAAGGGAAGAGAGGAACAAGGTTGTGATAAGCAGGATGGGATGCCCACTCTGGTACCAACATACAGTAAACAATTTAACAAAATACGAAGTATATTAAACAACTGTCTGCCAATTCTATATGACGATCAGATATTATATGATGCGCTGAAATCTGGATGTCATGTGGTTCCAAGAAGAGCTCCGACCCTGTCAAATACCCTGTCGCCTTCTCTCTTTTCTTCAAAAGTGAATGTTAAAAATAAGGGGAGCAGCTGGTTGAGTTACAGGGGCTTCACCAAATGTGGTGGTAGCCCGTTTAAGACATGCAGCTATGTTGTCCCAAAGAAAAATTTCAATAATTTTGATCATTCTCTCACCTTTGTGATAAAAAGTTATATCAACTGTAACACCAAAGGTGTGGTTTATGTCATCTGCTGCACTGAATGTGATCTAATGTATGTGGGAAGCACTATACGAAAATTCAAAAATAGAATACTAGAACATCTTAATTATATTGCAAATCCCACTGCAGTGAACATTTCTAATGTGGCCAGACATTTTGTTCAGGTTCATGCCCGCCGAACTAGATCCTTTTGTGCTTTTGCGGTGGAGAGAGTAAGTGTACCAACACGTGGAGGAGACCACCGCAAGAAACTTCTCCTCCGCGAAGCATATTGGATCTTCAGGCTTACCACGAGGGTTCCTGCGGGCCTGAACCTGAAGAAAGAACTCATGTATGTATATCAATAACTGGAAATTTATGCCATAGATTCAGCCCAATATTACTTATAGGGATCCTGATGTAGTCATGTATAGCGTGGTTCTAGGCCATAAGTGGTTAGTTACCATGTTTTGATTTTAATATAATGTAATATGTTGCCGTTCACACTGTGCGTTTTGTTTCTTAGCCATGGTATTGGAGCCCGTATATGAAGCTGTTTCATTGTGATCCAGAGATCTAGAATTGGTAAGGGTTAACCGGGTGGGAGACGAAATCCCAGTGTGAAAGGGACGTGAAATGTAATGTGTATATGGGTAACAGGTGTTATCATGATGGAGTGACCAATGGAACATTTCTTCCCCTCCCCTCGTTTTGGGAGGAGGGGTTAGTTAACATTTAAATAAAGCTCTCCATCGTGATACAGTGTTACAAATAAGGACGATATGTCTGAAACGCGTTAACGAACACTGCATATGATGTGAATGTGTCTGCTGTCAAATATTATGAAATAAAGGAGAAGTTTTTATGAGGACGAATATTGCATTCCGAAGCCGCCTTTTTTCATTTTTTGCTTTACTATGATGATATGTTTGAGCCACTTCTTGACTCAGGTGGCTGTTATTCTGAAATATTCATCCAAATTCGGGGTTCAGATTCGGTTGAAATTCAAATTTTTGGAAAATTCAAGACAAATTAGTTTTTTTTAGAATTGATTCTCTCATCTCTATTGACTGTGTATGATGGTTTTACACCACTAGAATGTTAGCATTCATGTCCAAAAAGCTAAATATTAGATTGGTAAGTTACTATTTCAAAGTTCCTTCTAACTTTTAGCTATAATTTAGATTATGAGTATAATATGAAATTTGAGTTTGAGAAACATTTCAAGCTGATTACCATCCTCGGTCATCTAATATGATTACTATGTCCTATTCTTCCATAAGCAATGCAAAAAACAAAGTAGGCTAGTACATCCAAATAAATTTAATCAAATGTACCAGGACATGCTGATGTGACTACAATAGAAAAACAAACAAAATGGTAGCACAGCTTTAATTACCTTGTATACATAGACTATTCTGAATTGCATTACTGCTATATTTACCATTGTTGTCAAATTGTGTGATGTGATCCCATCTGCTCCGACAAAGCAACCTTATCAGTTACAACCCTGCACAAAACACACTCACCTCAATGCTTAAATGCTTATGTATGTCTTATCACTTACACAATGTTAGCATTTCTTTTTTTTTTTTTTTACTTTTGCATTGCATGTCAAGCAGTATGAATCTGTACATTTGCTTAAATTTAATGTGCTGATATACTTTTTTTTTCATTATACATTTGGGGTTGTGACTGCCTTATCTTGGTAGTTGTCTTTTGAGAATATATCTGGATTGTACCTTTATTAAGCACAGGGAAGTTGAGTATGTTTAGTGTAGGGTCCCATCTGATGATCTTGTTTTGTTGTTGACAGATAGGGTCACACAATTTGACCAAAACGTGTGCTAAAAATCTTACATTTATTTATAGTAAATATAGCAATAAATGGATTCCAAATGAATTATTTATACAATGTTTGCATATGTATTGGTGCTTGCAGAGCACCGCTGTATCTTTTGTGCTTGTAGCCTTCGAAGAGCAAATGTTATTAAAATATTATAGCTCAAATAACAGATTTCAATGGAAACTGAATCAGCTAACATGGAAATGCCCGTTTGAAGTCTCCTAGGTCACATGGATTTCTTTCTAATCTGTATATATTGCTCAAGTACTGTACATATGTTCATTACACTGTGCAATATCCGTAACAAGCTTTATCACAGCTCCCGAAGATCATATGAATTGCATTTAATACATGCTGCCGGAACTGAAAGGACCTCTCCAGACTCAACAATTCATTTTCACTGCTTCAGGCACCCAGAAAGATTAATTATTGAATGTCAAAGGTTCGCATTTCCCTGCTTTCTGAAAGATTTCCTTTTATATATATTTTACTTGATGAAGCTGACGGAGGAATTCTGGTACTGCTGTAGTGTCGCTGAAGATGACTGATTAAGTATCTTCAGGTTAGTGTGCCTTCAATATCCAATTAAATGAAAATTTATGATAGGATTTCATTTTCTGTAAAAAAAAAATAATAATAGTAAAAAATAAAGATGCTTTACTGATGGTCTGTAAAGTAAGAAAGACAAAAAGCCTATAATTCAGGAGAATCTAATTTGGGAGCAAAACATTTTATAATTTTGGCTTTATAATGACATTTGAAAGGGTAGTTTATAGGGAACCTGTCACCAAAAAAACGCTTACTAAGCTGTTAATAGTACCTTATAGTGTTGCATAGTAGTTTTCTAATGCACTTTTTCATCGTTTAGCCACATTTAGCCTCCTGGAGAAATTGATGTTTTATTCAGCCGCTGCCCCCTGCTTCAAGTCAGGTTTGAAGTCAAGGCGTCGCCAATGCTTCTCTCCCCGCCTCCCGCCGCCTTTATTGACAAGCGCAGTAAAGGGCTGCTGTAGCGCGATCCCGGCTCCGGCTCGTACACTCAGCCGGCTTCAGTTTCGCTACTGCGCAGTAGCGAAACTGAAGCCGGCTGAGTGTACGAGCAGTAGTTCTCCAGGTCTCTACTAGGTCTCTCTCTGGATATCCCAAGCAATCTTCCCAAATAACCTCAGACATGCAGTTATTCTCAAAATACTTTTTGCAGTTCCCAGTTGAAGGGTAAGGTTCTTCTTAATCGTAGGTCTTCTGAGAGCTCTTTTGTGCGTGGCATCATTCATATCAGACAATGCTTCTTGTGAAAAGCAAACCCAGAACTGGTGTGTGTTTTTTATAGGGCAGAGCAGCTGTAACCAACACCTCCAATCTCATCTCATTGATTGGACTCTAGTTGGCTGATACCTCTCTCCAATTAGCTCTTGGAGATGTCATTAGTCTAGGGGTTCACATACTTTTTCCACCTGCACTGTGAATGTTTACATGGTGTGTTCAATAAAAACATGGTAACATTTAATTATTTGCATGTTATTAGTTTAAGCAGACTGTGATTGTCTATTGTTGTGACTTAGATGAAGATCAGATCACATTTTATGACCAATTTGTGCAGAAATCCATATCATTCCAAAGGGTTCACATACTTTTTCTTGCAACTGTAGATAGCCTTATGGAGTTTACAGTGCATAAACCACATTCAGCATCACGGTTTTAAAGTGATAAACCTTTAATTCTTTAACATGATAATAATTTAACTTGTGTGTATATTTTAATTTAAAATAATGTTAAAATATGAACATATACACTGTATGTCTTTTTAACAGCGCAAAAGCCTTAACTTCTTGAAATTGCAGTGTTTGATTCCAACTTCCATTTACATTTACTTTTTTTCATATATCAAACCAAACTCTCTTTATTGATAAACATTGTTATTGATAAATCAAAATATACTGAAATCAAAGTTGGGCTATTATTCTTATCTTGACATTATTAGTTGACTGGCTATAGGATCCGTAAGCAGAATACTGCAAATTGCCAAGATACGCCTGTACTTGCCATTTGAAGTACAGCCGAGCAAGGGAAGTTGCCACTCGACAATTCGGGGTAATTTTCATGCAGATGCTGTTGCTATTCCATGCCACAGGAACCTTATACAATTTATCTGGACAATTTACCCTTTATCACATTTTGTTATGTTCCGGTCTTGTTATAAAATTTAAAAAAACAAAACAAAACATATTTCCCCTTTTAATCTGCACTCAATACCCCATAATGAGAAAGGGAAATTGTTTGCAAATTTATTAAAAAGAAAATAACAAAAATTTTGCATGGACATAAGTTTGAAACTTTAAATTTAGCTTAGGGTGCCTCCCATTTCTCTTCATCTTTGACATGTTTCTACACCTTGATTGGAGTCCACCTATGGTAAAATCAGTTGATTGGACATGATTTGGAAAGACACACCACGGTCTATATAAGGTCTCACAGCTGACAATGCATATCAACTAAGCTATGAGGAGGAAATAACTGCCTGTACAGCTAAGAGCCAGGATATTGTAGAGGCACATATCTGGAGAAGGGTACAAAACCTTTCTGTTGCACTGCAAGTTCCTAAGAGCACAGTACCTTCTATAATTCTTAAATGGAAGTTTGAAATAATGAGGTCTCTTCCTAGAGATGGTCGCCCCACCAAACCAAGTAATTAGGGAGAAGGGGTGACCCCAATAGTCACTCTGGCTGTTTTCCAATAATCCTGTGTGCAGATGAGAGAAACTTCTAGTAGGTCAACCATCACTGTAGCAGTCCAATAGTGGCCAGAAAAAAGCCTCTTCTCAGTAAAAGACACAGGAGAGCCCACCAAAAGTTTGCAAAAAAAGCACCTAAAGAAATCTCAGTCTGTGTGAAACAAGGTTCTCTGGTCTAATGAAACAAAGACTGAACTTTTTGGCCTCAATTTAAGGCCTCATGCACACGACCGTGGTGTGTTTTGCGGTCCGCAAATCGTGGATCTGCAAAACACGGATGGGGTCCGTACGCGTTCCACAACTTGCGGAACGGCTCAGACAGCCTTTAATATAAATGCCTATTCTTGTCCGCAAAGCGCGGACAAGAACAGGACATGTTATATTTTATTTGTGAACCACGGAACGGAGCAACGGATGCGGAAAGCACACGGAGTGCTGTCCGCATCTTTTGCGGCCCCATTGAAGTGAATGGGTCTGCATTAGAGCCGCCAAAACTGCGGCTCGGATGCAGACCAAAACAACGGCCATGTGCATGAGGCCTAAGTGGAATATTTGGAGGAAACCACTTATCACATCATGCTGTTATTTTTTTTTTCCAGCAACTGGGACAGGGAGACTGGTCCATATTTAGGGAAAGCTGAATAGAGCAAAGTACAGAGATTTTCTTAAACGGTTTCTGTCACCAGATTTAACCCTATTAAACTAGCTGACATTAGCGATGTGCTAATGTCAGCTGAACCTAACTAGCCTATTCCTACTTTTATCTTTGCCCCCATTACTCCAGAAGTATAACTTTTATAATATGCTAATTACCCTCTAGGTGCAAGGGGGGCATTGCCCCTGCTCCTAGAGGCTCTGTTCTCCCACCTCTGGCCACGCCCTGCTACACTAAATTGACAGGGCCAGGCAGCCTTCACCTCCAACTGCCAGCCCTGTGCACTGGGGAAATCTCGTGCAGTTCAGTATTTATCGCAGGCACAGTGAGGAATCAGGCAGCCGGCGAGCGCTCTTCACTCACTTTGCCTGCGCCGAATACTGAACAGGACGGCGCAAGCGTGAGATTTACTAGTGTAGCAGGGTGTGACCAGAGGTGGGAGAACAGAGCCTCTAGGAGCATGGGCAACTCCCCCCTTCTCCTAGAGGCTAATTAGCATATTATAAAAGTTATATTTATGGAGTAACGGGGGCATAGATAGAAGTAGGAATAGACTAGTTAAGTTTAGCTGACATTATCACATCGCTAATGTCAGCTAGTTTTATAGGGTTAATTCGGTTGACAGAAACCCTTTTATGAAAACCTGATCCAGAGTACTCTGGATCTCAGGCAGGGGCGAAGGTTCACTTTCAAACAAAACAATGACCCTAAGCACAAAGCCCACCAAGACAACAATGGAATGTTTTGTCTCTGTGAATGTCCTTGCCCAGCGTGGACCCTGATTTGAACTCAATCAAACATCCCTGGAGAGGCCTGAACGTGGCTGTCCAATGACGTTCCCCATCCAACCTGACAGAGCTTGACAGGATCTCTCACGAAAAAGGGCCGAAAATCTTCAAATATAGGTATGCAAACATTGTGGCCTCATACCAAAGAAGACTGGAGGCTATAAACTGTGCCAAAGGTGCTTCAACTAAGTCCTGAGTAAAGGGTCTGACTACTTATGTCAATGGAAGATTTTTCATTTTTTTTTTTTTACCAAATTAGCAACAATTTCGAACATTTTGTTTTCACTTTTTTAGTATGGGGTATTGAGTGCAGAATGACGGGGAAACCTGATTTTTATTTAACCCCTTCCCGACCGCAATCTGTATATATACGTGATAGCTGCACATACCCCGTGCAGCTACCACGTGTATAGACGTCAAACCAGCTCTTTAATCCAAGAGCTGCAAAGCGCTTGGATTAAAGCTTCTGCCCCTGTCCTGCTGCTGTCACGGACAGCATACAGTTCAGTAATGCCGGCAAGGGACCAATCAGAGTGGCCCCTTGCCGACAATCGATCCGATTGGTTAGTCTGTGCAGACTAACCAATCGGATCGCGGCAGTGAAAAAATGCCGGTTTCAGGCTCTGATCTGCGCTCTGCAGATCAGAGCCTGAAATCAGGTAATGTGTCCTCGTGCCCCCCCTCCCCGATCTGTGCCCCCCATGTGTGCCCCCCATGTGTGCCCCTTCAAGCCCCCCCTTGTGTCCGCCTGCCGCTGAATCTATCCGCTGCTTATCTCCTGCGGTCCGCCCCCTCCCCGCCCCATACATTCCTCCTGCCCCCTCAATGCTGGCCGTGACACCCCCCCCTTTCCAGCGCTGCCCCCATGCCCTCATGCGTGCGGTCCCCCTGTTGTGTGTGATGGCGGCGGCTCCATTCCTGAACCGCCGCCATCAGCAGAGAGTGTCACCTCTATGCTGACACTCTGTTGTAACCCCATAGATGCCGCGGCAGCGGCATCCATGGGATTAATAGAGGGAGGGGGCTCCCTCTCTCCACCATTGGGGCTGCTGCGCTGCGATTACAGCGCCCGATGGTTGCCATGGCAACCGGACGCTTTGCAAAAGCGTCCGCTGTTGCCACCTACAGGGCATCTGATTGTATTATACTTTGCAATGCAAGAGCATTGCAAAGTATAGTACAGCCATCAGCCTCACTGGATCTTCAAGATCCAAGAGGGACTTGATAAAAAAAAAAGTGAAAATAATAAAAGTAAAAATAAATAAATAAATAAAAATGTAAAATTAAAAAAAGAAATTGCTTTTTCCTATAAAAAAATAAATAAAAAAATACACATATTAGGTATCACCGCATCCGTAACGACCGTCTCTATAAATATATCACATGATAGACCCCGTCCGATAAACACCATAAAAAAAAAAAAACTGTGTAAAAAAAGCCATTTTTGTCACCTTACATCACAAAAAGTGCAACAGCAAGCGATCAAAAAGGTTTATGACCCCCAAAATAGTACCAATCAAACCGTTACCCCATACCGCAAAAAATGATACCCTATTTAAAAATTAAAATCTATGGCTCTCAGACTATGGAGACACTAAAACATCATTTTTTTGGTTTCAGAAATGCTATTATTGTGTAAAACTTAAATAAATAAGAAAAAGTATACATATTAGGTATTGCCACGTCCGTAACGATCTGCTTTACAAAACTGTCACATGACCTAACCCCTCAGTTTAAACGCTGTAAAAATAAATAAATAAAAACTGTTCCAAAACAGCCAATTTTTTGGTCACCTTGCCCCATAAAGTGTAATAATGAATGATCAAAAAATCCTATGTACCCAAAAATAGTACCAATAAAAACCTCAACTCTTTCTGCAAAAAACGAGTACCTGCACAAGACGATCGGCAGAAAAATAAAAAACATATGGCGTTCAGAAAATGGAGACACAAAATAATTTATTTTTCAAAATTGCTTTATTATGTAAAACTGAAACAAACAAACAAAGAAAGTAGACATATTTGATATCATTGCGTCCGTAACAACCTGCTCTATAAAAATAGCACATGATCTACCCTGTCAGATAAATCTTGTAAAAAAAAAAAAAAAGTGCCAAAACAGCCATTTTTCAGTTACCTTGCCTCACAAAAACTTAATATACAGCAATTAAAAATAATATGTACCCCAAAATAGTACCAATAAAACTGGCACCTTATCCCCTAGTTTCCAAAATAGGGTCACTTTTTGGGAGTTTCTATTGTATGGGTTCATCAGGGGTGCTTTAAATGGGACATGGCATCTAAAACCAGTTTAGCAAAATCTGCCTTCCAAAAACCATACGGCGTTCCTTTCCTTCTGCGCCCTGCTGTGCGCCCTTACATCAGTTTACGACCACATGTGGGGTGTTTCTGTAAACCGCAGAATCAGGGTAATAAATGTTGAGTTTTGTTTGGCTGTTAACCCTCAATGTGTTAAAGAAAAAAATTTAATAAAATGGAAAATCGGCCAAAAAAGTGAAATTTGGAAATTTCATCTCCATTTTCCTTGAATTCTTGTGGAACACCTAAAGGGTTAACAAAGTTTGTAAAATCAGTTTTGAGTAACTTGAGGGGTGTAGTTTCTACAATGGGGTCATTTATGGGGGGTTTCCACTATGTAAGCCCCATAAAAGTGACTTCAGACCTGAACCTGGTCCTTAAAAAAGGGGTTTTGGAAATTTTCTTAAAAATTTTAAGAATTGCTTCTAAACTTCTAAGCCTTCTAACGTCCTAAAAAAATAAAATGGCGGTGGTGCCATTCAATGTGGATTTACTAAAAAAATAAAATGACATTTCCAAAACTATGCCAACATAAAGTAGACATATGGGAAATGTTAAGTAGTAAATATTTTATTAGGTGTGACTTTCTGTTTTAGAAGCAGAGAAATTGAAATTTTGAAAAATGTGAATTTTTCAATTTTTTTTTATAAATTTGGTACTTTTTCATAAATAAAGGTGAAATATATTGACTCAAATTTATGACTATCATGAAGTACAATATGTCACGAGAAAACAATCTCAGAATGGCTTGGATAAATAAAAGTGTTCCAAAGCAATTACCACATAAAGTGACGCATGTCAGATTTGTAAATTTTGACCTGGACACTGGGGCATCAATGACCCTTGGTCATGAAAGGGTTAATTTTAGCACAAAGCCACAACATAACAAAATATGAAAACGTGAAAGGGTCTGAAGACTTTCCAAATGTATTGTATTCCTTCCTACTTCTTTAAAGTCTATTAATATTCAATTATATAATATTTTGTTCTTGAAAGTGTTTATACATAACTGAACCTTAAATCGTTACTTGCTTTACTCTTATATATTGCTGACATTCAAATGTAAGCTTGAGGCATTGGCAATGAAGTATAACGAAACAGTGAATTAATGGGTTAGAAAGTCAGAAGTGACAGATCATAAAATTATGGCAAGTAAAGTACATGGTAATACCAGTCATAAAATAATTGCCAGATGACAGATCTTTTGGATGACAATCAAAACGTCCAATTTCTACATTAACATGCTTGTCCACTCTGCCAAGCAGGTTACGTCTATGTTGTTTGGAAGATATGAGCGGCTTCCAGAAATCTCTGGCATAGCTGATACTGGTGGGAAAAAAAAATCTGCATTATGCAACTAAGTTTAAGTTTAGTTTTTGGCAACCATATGGGCATTACATTTTCAGTAGAACTTCTGAATGAGGGATATGCTTACAAATATCTCATATCTAGGCATGGTGCATTTAGCTCTCCTATTGCCTGAGTTAAAAACTTAAAAGGCATACCTCTAACTCAGAGGACGTCTTCCTCCATTGCTATATACTATATATATATATATATATATATATATATATCCATGAATGTAATGATCGAATAAGTAAACTTAAAACATAAGCAGCTTTTTAGTTGGGGCACTCCAAATGATGCTATTGAGGGCAGAATTCTGGATGACATTATAAAGACATGACCAATATTTATTAGCAGGATTTACGTAGAAAAAACTGCGGTGACGAAAACCTCTGCATTTACCATAAGGCCACACATGGCATATACATTTCACATTTTCCGCAGCAGAATTGAATTGCTGAACATTCAAAGTGAATATAGTGGCAACAAAGTGGATGAGAATTTTAAAAGTCTCATGCACATACTGTGGAAAAATGAATGCAATAAAATCTGGTTACGGTTTTTGAGGTACCTGTTTATTATTTTGCTTATTTGAATGGGTTTTGTCAGAATTGCCAGAGAATGAATTTTAAAAAAATGCATGCTCATTCAATCACTGATCATAGATCTGGTAAGCGGAATGGCAGTGGTGGAAGATAGTTATGAGCAAAGTTTTCATAAATTCTATCTGGCTGCTTCGCCGATCTTCGACAAGAAATTAGATTAGTTGCAAATTACTTTGTAACAAATTGCATTCCATTGTATTGAGCGGGGGCAATGACGTAGAACGGTGATGGTGTCGCCCCCTCCCTGTCATTTAAAGCCTCAGATGTCTTGTTCAACACTGATCTCAGCATCTGAGAGTCACATTCAGCCTATCATGTTTAATCAGAGGTTAAAACAAAAAAAATACATACCTCATCCATTTGATTGCAGAGAGGCCATCATGGTCTTCTTGATTGAAAAAAAAACACGCCAATTCTTGAGCAAGATCACCACGTCAGAAGTACAGTAACATCATCAGTGATTTGGCATGTCTTCTTCAATCGAGATGCCCACGACAGCATCTCTGGATCAAATGGATGAGGTATGATTATTTATTTATTTTTTTGTTTGTTTTTTTTACTGCCATTTCAGGAAAAATTTATTCATTGCCATGAACTGCCAAGAAATTCAGATTTGTGGCGTATCAAATTTTTCCTGAAATTCTAATCGAAGTCCACTTAATTTTAACTTCAATTCACTCAACACTAGTGGAGGATCAATAAAGTGAATAAAATATATCCCACCTAAACATTCATTTATAGTCATTTCTGGAAAAAATTACTTCAAGTAACTAACTTATTTTGTGTTTTTTTTCAAAACCCATGACTACCAGTTCAATTTTTTCTAATATGATTTAAAGGCTATGAGAACCTTCAAAGCCATTTTTTTTTAACCATTGCATTTAGCTCATTTTGGGCTAAAGATAATTTTTCACTTGGACTCCTGACATCTCATAAATGCTCATTTAGGCCATATTCTTGTCAATTTGTTAATAATTTTGCTATAATGAGTGGTTATGAGCGATCAGGAGTTCAGAGATAAAGCCTACACATGGAGCCATGGAGTCATCAGAGAAGCTGCCTGTCGGATTCTCTGTAGAGTAAGATAGTCTTCAGATACACTGAAAGTAAAGGCTGTAAAACAGAAACTGTCAAACATGTTTATTAAAGCTGCTATTGTGGGACCCTCTGTTCAAACCAGAGAATGTGGATTCTCTGTGTCAACCAAGGGATGGCAGCCATGGGTGTTATTCAGCACTCTCAAAGGAGACAGGACAGAATGCAGCAAGAGAGAAATTGAACCACTACCTACAGGATTAGCTAATATGGTTGACAGCTGACTCAGAGAGTCAGACAACAGGTAACGCTCCAATAGCTCAAGCTGCGGTTAGAACCGCATTTAGTGTGAACTGAGTCCAATAGCAGACACGGTGGTGAGAAGTGGTATTGCAGAGAACTGGAGTAAAGGTAGCAGCTGATGATTGTCAGAGGCAGAAGCTAAATCGTGCTCAGAGACAAGTCAGAAGCTGGTATCAGATAGTAATGTGGTACAGAGGATGAGATAGGCTTAGTGTAAGACAAGTCTAGTAGGCGATGCAGGCGGCAGGCAAACAGAATGGTCAAACAGGCTGGGTAAAACACAGGAGATCAGAACAGAACACCTTTGCTATTACTGATAGTAGCTAAATGCTCTGGCAACTTCCTGGAAGAGGAAGCTGCTATTTAACCTTGTAACCAGGGGCCACGCTGGGAGGCAGGAAGTACGCGCACCAGGAAGCATAAATGACAGGAAGCAGCAGGCGTGCGCCCCTATGGGAAGCCAGCATGAGATGGCTGGAGAACACGCCTGGCAGGCACGTGCCCGCCACATCTAGCGGAGACAGGAGTGGGCAGAAGATGCTAGGGATATGACAGGTGAGAGATCAGGAGGCATGACAGAAGACCCAGGCCTAACAGCTTCCCTTGAGAGACTGAGGCCTCGTTCACACAAACGTATTTTGCGTTACGTATATGGGCCGTTTTTTGGCGTTCCGCATACGGTCCGTATACGGTCCGTATACGGAACAATTCATTTCAATGGGTCTGCAAATGATGCTGTCTGCATCCGTTGCTCTGTCCCGTGGCCCCGCAAAAATTTTGAGTCCTGTCCTAATTTTGCAGACAAGAATAGGCATTTCTATAATGGGCCTCCTGTTCCGTTCCGCAAATTGCGGAAGGCACACATGCGGCATCCGTTTTTTGCAGATCCGCAATTTGCGGACAACAAAAAATGGCACAGTCGTGTGAACAAGCCCTGACTGTGATATGAGTGGCACACTTAGCAGCACAGACACCAAATTTACAATGGGTGTCAAAAATATGATGTAAGACCAATGAATAGTCTATTTAGATCCCTAAGTATAGATCATTATTTTTTAGAGACAGAAAGCGTTTATCCAGCATCAATCTACATTAGATTCATATTGTTTTTATTTGCTTGAAATATGCTCTCAAAAATTATCTATTGAGCATATGCCTGTTTAACAAATGTATGAAGCTATAGAATACTTTTAATATCTCTACAGAAAAGGTGTTCAATTTCAGATTCACTCTTGTAACAGATTTGGCTAAATTATGTTTAAAGGGGTTTTCCAATCCTTTAATATTGATAGCCTACACCTGTACCATGACCCAGAAGCCACTTAGTCAACTGTTTTTGCCAGCCACTGGTGCCAGAGACAAAACAGTGGATGAAACTGGAAACAGAATGCTCCATCCAGTGTGTAGTGGTCATGCCAGTGAATGGCAGTTAAGCTGCAGTACACCTATGGCTTGGTAAGGAGAAAACAGTCTCTTTATGGGGTCTCTTCATGGTTTACTGTATAGGAAACAGCTATTTACTGATTAATTTGTGTATGGGCCATTCATATATTAAGGAATCATGTGAGTCCCCTCTTCCTGAAATTCTGTTAAGCTATCCTTATGTTTGAAGTTTAGTTTGTCCTCAGACTATTTGGACCTTAAAGGATTTCCAGACTCCTCATATTACTGACCTATCATCAGGGTAGGTCATTTATCTCCAATCAGTAAGGATCTGACACTCTGAACCCCCACTAATCAGCTATTCCCTGCACCCTCAGGCTCTCCAACTAGCTCTTGAATGGAGCAGGAAACACAGCTCTGTTCAAAATTCTGTGGTAGTGTTGGGTTACTGCAGCTTAACTACCATTGAATGGCTCGGCATGGCCATTACACTTTGAACAGAGCTATGCTTTCTTTTGCATTCAAAGTGCTAGTTTAAGCACGAGAGGCTGCAGGGAACAGCTGTTCAAGGATCTTGGGCCCCACTGATCAGATATTGATGACTAGGGTTGAGCGAACCCAAACTGAAAAGTTCGGGTTTGTAGCGAACTTTGCGAGTTCCGGTGCCCGAACCCAGACTATTTCACTGAAGTTCGGGTTCGGGTTTGGTGTTCGGGTGATTTTATTGTTTTCCATTTTAACATGGTTATAACGGAAAATAATAGCATTCTTAAGAAAGAATGCTAAATAAAATGGCTATTGAGGGTTTAAAAATAATTTTAAAAACTCACTTCATCCACTTGATCACGCAGCCGGTATCCTCTTCTTTCTTCTTTCTGCAGGACCTGCAAAAGGACCTGCGATGACGTCACCGCACTCACCACGTGGTGAGTAGTGTTGATCACGAATATTCGAATTGCAAATTTTTATTGCGAATATCGTCACTTCGAGAATTCGCGAATATTTAGAATATAGTGATATATATTCGTAATTTTGAATATTCAAGATTTTTTTTTAAACAGTACACATGATCCCTCCCTGCTTCTAGCTTGTGGGCCAATGAGAAGGCTGCAATATCTTAGACTTTAGGAGTAGTGTTGATTGCAAATTTTTATTGCAAACTTTTCAATTGCCAATTTACGCAATCAAGAAAATAAAGACTGCGATAACAAATTCTCTAATTCGTGAATATATGGTGAATATTCGCCCAAATATTCGCAAAATATCACGAATTTGAATATTGCCCCTGACGTTCATCACTAGTGGTGAGCGCATTTATGTCATCGCAGGTCCTGCTGAATGAAGATAGAAGGACCTACGGTGACGTCACCGCGCTTACCACATGGTGAGCGCAGTGACGTCATTGCAGGTTCTTTTGCAGGTCCTGCAGAAAGAAGAAAGAAGAGGATACCGGATGCGCAATCAAGTGGATGAGGTGAGTTTTTTTTTTTATTATTATTAACCCCTCAATTGTTTATTTAACATTCTGTCTTAAGAATGCTATTATTTTCTGTTACAACCATGTTATAACAGAAAACAATAAAGTGAAGTTTAGATACCCATTGACTTTAAAATTCCTTTAAAGAACCATTGGAAAATAGAATTTTAAACAATTCTTAATATTATAGAGATGATAGGATCAACTCAACTAGTTTTAGTTTTGCAGCAAATTAGTGTGAGTCTTATTCAATAAAAGCAATGGAGAAGAGAATTTGTAAAGATTTACTCAGTATCAAATAGGTCATTATTTTACTCAAGGTCAATTACCTTACATATGTTATGCAACTGGAAAATGCTAAATATTGTATCTTGAGCTAGTAAGAAAGTATAAGAAGGTTATTTAAGGTCTTGTATAAGCGTTTGCAGTGTCACCGACTTCATGTCATATTATGTTCTCAGATAAATGGCTGTTTTGCATCTGCATTCATTCTTTGTTTTGAAACCGTTTTTTATGGTCCCGAATCTAAAGGTATTGTCACTGTTAGTCATTTACCTTCCTGATTAGAAGCCTGACTATTGTGTAGATGTAAATACTGGATAGCGCAAGATTATTTCTTCATAATTAGACTGGAACAATTCCAGCTCTTGCTTCTGGAAGATGGGAAAATAACAATGTTTTTCCTACTCAAACTTTTGGACATAAATGGGCAATGGCAAGGTGAATGTAATACTATACTCAGCATGTGCCTATGGCTGAAAAATGGGATTACTGAAAGGTTATGAGAAGTAAAGCTTATTAATAGCAGAAGATATCTCCATTAAAGGGGTTCTTTGGAAATTCCTTAAAATTACAGAACATACTATAAATTTCCAAACACCTTTCATTAGTTATAATAACTTATTTTGTCTGGGGAGTGATCATCTAGGGAAATAAAATGGCCTCTGTCCTATTAGTACACACAAAACCTGTCCGAATCACAAGGCTGCAAGCAGCGTTTTGGTGTCTGCCTCCAGAGTGGAATGGAGGCTGAACGGAGGCAAACTGATGCATTCTGAACGGATCCTTATACATTCAGAATGCATTGGGGCTAAACTGATCCGTTTTGAACCGCTTGTGAGAGCCTTGAAACGGATGTCACAGGCGGACCCAGAAACGGCAGTGTGAAAGTAGCCTATGGTTCACATCAGCGTTCAGCCTTTCCGTTCTCCTACTACAATTATAGGAGCAGGAGAACGGAAAGGGTGGATTTGGCAAATAACTGAGCCGACTTGAGCCTACAAGCTCCATAGACTATAATGGGGTCCATTAGGTATCCGCTAAGAGGAAGATTTTTGAAGCAGAGACAAAAGTCTTGCATGCACGACTTTTGTCTCTGCTTCAAAAAGGTATTTTGAAATGTATACAAAATAAAGCAATATTTAAGTATTTTCAATAATTTTGTTTTCTTAATTCCTGGAAAACCCCTTTCATGTACACAATCTCTTATTGCCGTTCATCAGTACAGTTCCATTTATGATTTATAGAGAAATACCAAACCTTCCTGTGCACATTTTATTTAGATGGATAAAATAAATTGAAAAACAATATCATACTTAAAACATTTACATGCAGACGCCCCTAAATACCTTTCACAGTCCTGACAGCATAGTGCTGTCTAATGTATAGAGAGCTACTTTTCTACCTGCTTTTACATCTATTTTTTTACATCTAAATACCAAATATATAGTAACTTCACGCATAGCTGGTGATGCCTCCATTTTACAGTTTTATCTCGATTCGTTCCAGATGATCAGGTGGTTTCTCAGCTTACCATTATCTTTAGACCAAATAAGTAAAGAAATTCTGTCAGAAGCTCTGACCCTGCAATAACAGCACTACTGTAATTAAGGACCAGGCAAGGTGGGTAAATCCATTACCTTTGCTTTAGCTTTCATTATCTGGAAGCAAGATGAACTGAAGCTTTTTTATATTACCGGGTATCATTCCCTTAAGTGTCCAAGAGGTGATGCTTTATAACCGCTCCCCTCTTCTCTGACAGCTGTAGAGGTCCTCTGGTTGGCCAAAAAGGGGCCTCATGAAGTGGTGGTGTGAAGAAGCTCACTTCAGAGAGCTAAGAGCACTTCACAGGGAGAGATTGTCTCCTGAAAACTCACTGATGAAATAAAACTTTATAAAACTTTACTTTCAAGTTCCTGCTTGTAAATAAAGCTTCCATAAAGAATATTCATCATGTCAAAACTGCTAGTAGATTACCTTTAAAGGTAACCTGTCACCATAAAAAAATCTATGTAAACTATATGCAGCATATTAGAGAGCAGGAGAAGCTGAGTAGGTTGATATATAGTTTTGTGGGGAAATATTCTGTATAACTTGTATTTTATTCAACCATGTTCAATGTGACAGGTTCCCTTTAAGACAGTTGAAACCACTTTGCAACTGACTGTGATTAACACAGTGTCATTTTAAGGCATTATGAGGCACAAAGACAGAACAAGGGTTGATACATCTGTAGGAGATATGGTGGCTTCATTTGGATGCAATGTTTATACACTTATGTTGACAAATTAATTATGTGATAAAGGTTGGCACTTTAACAGTTACTATTAAAGAATGACAACAGGAGATAGAAAAGTAGGAAGGTGATATTATTGCCTACTATCTCAAATATATAGAGGAGATACAGCCTAGTCACTGTTTTGACAAGCCTGCTAGCTTTCATTATACTTGCAACTCCTCCCTTCCACTCCTATGTTACTACTATACAATTAGGAACCAGGTTAATCAGAGGCTGCTATAATCACAAAACTCTATTAAGTAGCAAGTTCTTTCTGCAGAGATATGCAGTGATGTATACCTGTCTTTATATAGAACATTCTTGCCCTTCCTTTCTCTCTCTCTCTGTATCTATCTCTCTCTTTATCTCTCTCTCATTCTCTCTATCTAGCAATTAATTAACCATATTTTTATTATATGTTGCATTCTGATTTAGGGTGATATAATACAAACATAAATTATATGTCCCATCATTTGTTGGAGAAGAGTACTCTTTTCAAGTACTCCATGCTAGCTAGAAAATAGAGCATTTCTTTCCTGCATAACGGATTTATGCAGGGGAGTCCTCTCCTGCATAACAGAAACGGGACGGATCCATTTTGCAGCCCATAGACTTCTATTATGACAGAATGAATAACGGAATGCCGCTAAAGGCATTCCGTTATGCATTCCATCATAGAATTGCGTTATGGTCCGTGGTAACAGAATCCATAACGCAAATTCACCTTTTACCAGTAAACGAAGCGTGAACGAATTTCATAACCTGAAATTCACTAATCTCTAAAAATAAGCTACAGTTTAAAACAGAAATCATTTTCTTAGAACTATCTGATTCATAACAGCTTGCAGAAAATTTTGCACATTTGGTATTTTTCCAGGGGTCGGTCAGTATGTTTTGGCGGAACATATTTATGTGTCTTTCTTTTCGTATTTAATCCCATTAGAAATTATCAAAACCATTGCAGTAGTTTATCATTATGATGTGGTTTGGAACATTGTCAAGGCAGTTGAAAATTCTAAAAGTCAGTGCAACAACAACAGTTAAATACAGTTAAATCTTACTTATCTTTTACTGTTGAGGGAAATTATTTAATTTATCCCAAAAAAAAGTTGCCACCTGGATTTAACTAAGCAAATAGTTATGAGCCTCCTATTGGATAATTACTGCATGGGAAATTATCTTTCAGCTGGCAACAAGTTATTTAACCCCAACTGGTGCAACGGATTATTAAAAACATGAGGGGACCCATCGTATTCGAGGAAGAAATGTGGCGGGGAAAAAATCCTGAATGATTGTGATTGCCGATCACTTAAACGTTTGGTGAAATCAAATTGAAGAAAAACAACAGTAGAACTCAGGGCTATGTTTAATAGTGAAAGTAAGAGCATTTACACATGCACAATGTGAAGGGAACTCAAGGGATTGGGACTGAACAGCTGTGTAGCCATAAGAAAACCACTAATCAGTGAGGCAAACCAGAAAAAAGCCTTCAATTTGTTATGGAGCATAAAGATTGGAATCTAGAGCAATGGAAGAAGGTCATGTGGTCTGATCAGTCAAGATTTACCCTGTTCCAGAGTGATGGGTGCATCAGGGTAAGAAGAGAGGCAGATGAAGTGATGCACCCATCATGCCTAGTGCCTACTGTACAAGCCTGTGGGGGAAGTGCTATGATCTGGGGTTGCTGCAGTTGGTCAGGTCTAGGTTAAGCAACAGTATGTGCTCCAAGAATGAGGTCAGCTGACTACCTGAACATACTGAATGACCAGGTTATTCCATCAATGGATTTTTTCTTCCCTGATGACACGGGCATATTCCAAGACGACAATGCCAGGATTCATCTGGCTCAAATTGTGAAAGAGTGGTTCAGGGAGCATGAGAAATCATTTTCACACATGGATTGGCCACCACAGTGTCCAGACCTTAACCCCATTGAGAATCTTTGGGATGTACTGGAGAAAGCTTTGCACAGCAGTCAGACTCTACCATCATCAATGCAAGATCTTGGTGAAAAATTAATGCAACACTGGATGGAAATAAATCTTGTGACATTGCAAAAGCTTATCGAAACAATGCCACAGTGAATGTGTCAATCAAAGCTAAAGGCGGTCCAATGAAAATATTTTTGGTGGTGACTTTTTTTTGGGATGGGCAGTCAGAAAAATATGTACTTTCCTTTTGTGTAGCCCACTATGCATAGACCAAATATGCCATTTTCTTTTGTAAAAAGTAATACATTTTTAATGTATGTTATTTTTGCAAGAAATTGTGACTTTTTGTCATTCTGCTTCACGCTTGCCACTATTGAAAAGTCGGTGGGAAAATGGTTGTGACTAGCTTTGCAAGTAGATGTGCAAAAATGTTGCAATTATACTTCAGTATTGGGCTGGTGTAAACACTAATGTAGATATATTTGATTATGTGGCAAATGTATTAATAAAGTGCAACTTTTTGAGTCATGGGAGTGATGATAAGGCCCCCAGAGTGCCATGATATCAACATTATAGAGTCTGTCTTGGAATACATGAAGATACAGAAGGATTTGAGCAAGTCTACATCCACAGTTAGTTCTGCAAAATGTATGGAACAACCTCACTGCCTAGTTTCTTCAACGGTTATATGAAAGTGTACCTTGAAGACTTGTTTTGAAGGCAAAGGGTGGTCACACCAAATATTGATTTGATTTACAGTAGATTTTTTTTATTGCTTTCATCTAGAGTATTAGGATTTTAACACTATTTTTGAAAGCATTCTTACTTTGGAGAATTTTTCCACATCTGTCTGAAACTTTAGCACAGTACCGTGTATGATGATTATATATATATGTTTGGGTATTGTGGCCTAACAGTGTTGTCTATGTACAGTAGCTCACAAAGTTGAGTACACCCCTTACATTTTTTAATTTTTTTTATTATATCTTTTCATGGTACAACACTGAAGATATGACACTTTGATACAATGTAAAGTAGTCAGTGTACAGCTTGTATAACAGTATAAATTTGGTGTGCCCTCAAAATAACTTAACACACAGCAATAAATGTATAAACCGCTGTCCGCAAAAGTGAGTACACCCCCAAGTGAAAATGACCAAATTGTGCCCAAAGTGTCAATATTTTGTGTGGCCACCCTTATTTTCCAGCACTGCCTTAACTCTCTTGGACATGGAGTTAACTAGAGCTTTATAGGTTGCCACTGAAATCTTTTTCCACTCCTCCATGACAACATAACGGAGCTTTTGGATGTTAGAGACCTTGGGTTTAGCTCTGGAGACATGCTTAGTCAGTCCAGCACCTTTACTCTCAGTTTCTTTAGCAAGGAAGTGGTCATCTTGGAGGTGTGCTTCCAATGTCATAACTAGAAATGACTGGGCCCCACAGCTAATTTTTGATCGGTCCCGACCCCCAAGCAAATTCTTTGCAAACCCCTCCTCCTGTGCATCTCCCACTCTTGCAACTAGTCAAGATCGCTCTCTCAGACCAGGCCAGTCAGCCACTCCATTAATTTCCTATAGTTTCACTGTACATAAAGTAATTTTATAATACTGTTGAGGGGGCCCTGAAAATAAAATCTGTCTGTCCTCATCCTGGGTGGGCCCCTTCTGTGTATGGTCCCCAAAGCAGCCGTTTCCCCTGCTTCCCCTACAGCTACCCTCCTGTGTTGAAATACTGCTCTGTGGCCCAATTTCCGAAGGCAGGGGATCATGCTCTGCTTCAGTATGTCACAGTACATGTTGACATTTCTGGTTCCCTCAATGAACTGTAGCTCCCCACAGCCGGCAGCACTCATGCAGCCCCAAACCACGACACTCCCACCACCATGCTTGACTGTAGGCAAGACACACTTGGTCTTGTACTCCTCACCTGGTTGCCACCACACAAGCTTGACACCACCTGAACCAAATAAGTTTATCTTGGTCTCATCAGACCACAGGACATGGTTCCAGTAATCAATGTCCTTAGTCTGCTTGTCTTCAGTTAACTGTTTGCGTGCTTTCTTGTGCATCGTCATTGGAAGAGGCTTCCTTCTGGGAAGACAGCCATGCAGACCAAATTGGTGCAGTGTGTGGCATATGGTTGTACAACTGACAGGCTGACCCCCACCCCTTTCACCTCTGCAGCAATGCTGGTAGCATTCATACGTCCATTTTGAAAAGACAACCTCTGGATATGACGCTGAGTACGTGCACTCATCTTCTTTGGTTGACCATGGCGAGACCTGTTCTGAGTGGAACCTGTCTTGTTAAACCACTGTATGGTCTTGGCCACCATGCTGCAGCTCAGTTTCAGGGTGTTGACAATCTTTTCATAGGCTAAGCCATCTTTATATAAAGCAACAATTCTTTTTTTCAAATCCTCAGAGAGTTCTTTGCCATGAGGTGCCATGTTGAACTTCCAGTGACCAGTATGAGAGAGGTTGAGAGCGATAGTACCAAATTTAACACTCTTGTTGCCCATTCACACCTAAGACCTTGTAACACTAATGAGTCACATGCCTCCGGGGAGGGAAAATGGCTATTTGGGCACAATTTGGCCATTTTCACTTAGGGGTGTACTCACTTTGTTGCCAGCGGATTAGACATTAATGGCTATGCGTTGAGTTATTTTGAGGGCACACTAAATTTACACTGTTATACAAGCTGTACACTGACTACTTTCATTGTATCAAAGTGTCATATTTTCAGTGTTGCCCATGAAAAAAATATAATTAAATATTTACAAACATTTGAGAGTTGTACTCACTTTTGTGAGATACTGTATAGAGACTTTAGTGTTTTCTTAACCACTTCATTACCGGAGTGTTTATTCCCCTTTCTTACCAGGCCAGTTTTTCAGTTAGAGCAAGGCGTCTATATAACTGCAAATAACTGATTAATTTCTGAGCCAGCTTACATGTATTTGATATTATTTTTCTCGGGACACCTTTCTTTTGTGCCATTAGATGGATATAATATATTTTTTTTTAAATTAAGAAAAAACTTAAAATTCAGAATTTTTTTTTTTTCTTTTCTTATCAATTTTTTTTTCTAATAACGGACACATTCTCTTGGAGGGACCCAATAGATGTATTGAGGGTCATCAAAGCTGCGCTACATTGGTGCACAGCTGTATAAATGTCCTTGGTGGTAGGTTCGGACAGCAGTGGAATCATGGGGGCAGGGGGCTGCATTTGGACCCTACATAGTGAATTATATGTCGGTCCCGCCGCCTCTTTATCCTTCCTGCCCGACCGAGTCATGCTGGCCAGAAACAGCAGGGAGATCTCCCTCGGTATCGTGCTGGTGCTCGGCTGGTTAAGTCACCACAGCCATAGGATGAAGTCGGATTTAAGGCAGCGCTGCCCGGGAGCTCAAATGCGCGTGTCTTCCTACATCGCCGGCCAAGCCACGCCCTAGACAAAACATTTCTAAAACAATTCCCATACTCTTGTACCCTACTGGCTTGGCCCGCCGCAAGACTTCAAAAGACTGGAGTGCAGGCTGACATTTCATTTAAAAGCCAGCAGGTGGCGCTAATCACAGTGCGGTCACAACGATCTGCGTCGGCACCAGCGGCCGCTGGAAGAGGCGATGTAACCTGACACTTTGATACATCGGGTTACAGATAAAAGCCTACCACCGTGACGTAGAAAGTCGTTTGGCGGTAGGCAAGTGGTTAAGTGGAGATAGGTTACACTAAAATTAGAAAACTGCAAAAATACTCAAATGGTCAGCACAAGCTACCTACTTTTTTTTTCCTCATAGGAAAACATTTAGGGTAATTTTGAAAGTCTGTTTTTCAGAAGTCTGCACTGCTGCAATTTGTACCAAATGTATCAGTTGTCTAACCATATATGATAAATTTAATGTACAGTAAGTCTAACACTTCTGTCTCTATCTCTTTACTGGAGAAAGACTGTGGCAATATTTGGTACATTTTAAAATGTCACTACAAAAAATGCACCAAAATGATACGCAACTGACAATACTAGCCAATTCCTCAGGCCGATGTTAAAAGCTGAGAACTTTGCCAATATCTTCCAGTCTGGAACATATCTGAGCCCCTCATGCACCACGTCACTGTGTCTCAGCACGCATGGGGTCCTACCACTCAAACTGCCCATGGTGTGTGAACAGGGTCTGAATCAGTGCTAGAAACCAACTCACAGCCAGACTCCCATAGTGGTATCACCAATGCATTGTGAGATAGGATAAAGCTGTGAGCCGCACCCACAACAGACCATGTGACACAGAAGCTACCAGGTGCAAAAGAATGTTACCAACAAATTAAACTGGCACATTCCATACACATAAGGACAAAAACTCACTGAAAAAAGTGGCCTAAACGGGTGAAAATGCTCCAAACCAAGACACTGTAGCGTGTCTCTAGCGTGCTCCCCCGGTTAGAGACACTCTACAGTGTCTGGGTTTGGAGCATTTTCATGTGTTTAGGCCACATTTTTCAGTGACATTTTAAAATGTTGCAGTTGATAAATCTTGCTTGAACCAACTTGAGAGGACCTTTCACTGCTCCTGACATGCCTATTTTAATAGCTTCATGCATTCCCCATGTAATAACAATTCTGGAGCATCTATTCTTATGGCTCTATGTTGTGCCATTCCTTTATTATTTCTACTAGAAGTTATGAAGGGCACAGAGTGGGGCACAGCCTTCAGTAAGGGCACAGAGTGGAGGTAACAAGTTGGGGGTGTGTACCTGCACAGACTCACTCTATCCAATCAGTGCTACCATTTTCAGACTGTGCAGGTACACACCCCAACTGGTTACCACCCCTCTGTACCCTTACTGCAGACTGCTAGCAATTCATACATAACTTCTAGTAAAAGTAATAAAGGATAGGCACAACATAGAGCCATAAATATAGATGCTCCAGAATTGGAGCAATTAATGTTAAAATTAACTGAGCCTCATGAATTGTGTGAAAATAAGCCCAAAAAGTCACAAAGCTCTATTTGGCAACTATTTAATTTCAGAATTCTGTAGTAGATGGCTTGATAAATGCCCCCCTGAATCTGCAAGAAGAGTTATGATAATGCTGTGATATTATCACTACACCGTCCCCATGGAGCCCTGGCCTCAGTTGCTTACTCATTTACTCACATTGGTAGAATTGGTTTCCTATTTAATATGAAAACAGGCACTGCATTTTGCTAAGAGCACAGTAACAAACACCATATAACACAATCAGTTTGCTACAAGTAAGGTTGAAGAATTATGAATTCAATAACTCATAAAAGCTAAATTACAGCTAGTCCAGCATCTATAGCCCTCTGACCTATATTTCTAGAAAACATGAATTAAAAATGAACTCATTCAGTGGTGAATATAGAAAACAGTTTTAATGTAAAAAAAAAATCTTTCCTTACTAGAAATTTCTGAAAATGAAGGTCACTTGAACACCTTTAATATCCCCTGATAAAGAAAAGATGATATCTAGAAACCTTGTCTATAAAACACATTATTGTAAGTATCTCAGGGCTAGAGAGAAAGCACGAGAAAGATCACCTAGTACTCAAATGTGTGTTCCTCAACAATATATATGCATTCTCTAGGGATACTCTTTGTCAATATGGAGAGCCAATAGTATGCCGAATACATGTGCGCAGTATTATAGACCTGGTGATGCCCCTATATGTTTCTGGGAAAAATATTCAAATTAACATTCCTAAACCTATCTGATGCCAATAGATGTTAGACCTGATAATTTGCACATATTTTTCCTGGAAACCAAGAAGAGCATTGTCTAAACTACAGTAGTCATCATTAGGCTGGAGCCGGAGCAAGTCTCTTCAGATTGAGGTGACAGATGTCTTGATAAAGGTCGTTACCCGACCGAAACGTTGGGACTTTTCTTATGGCCTGTTACATTGGTATATTCTCTGGATGAAACTAAGCACAAAATGATGTAAATCTGCACATTATGTATTAAAGCATCACTTGTACAGAATTTTTGGGGTGCCATAGATTTCTCAACTGAAAATTTCAACAACCCACAAAGCTTAAAGGGATTCTGTCACCAAGTTTTGGGCTATAGAGCTGCGGACATGCACGGCTAGATCGCCGCTAGCATGTCCGCAATATACCTGTCCTATAGGGCTGTGTGCTTTTATTTTCTTTAAAAAAGGATTTTAGAGATATGTAATTTAGTCTTGTATGTGTCCAAGGGGCTGTACAAACCTTCCTGGAGCCCAGCCACGCCCGCCTGTGAAGGAGCCCAACACCGCCTATGTCCTCCGAATATCCTCCTTTCATCAACGATAGATTGCCATAATCTTGCGATGCGCGAGCTCGCGCATGCACAGTTCTTTCCTTGAGGCTGATGCCAGCACAGGGAAAGAACACTATACCGGCACTGCGCATGCGCGAGCTCGCGCATCGCGAGATTACGGCAATCTATCGTTGATGAAAGGAGGAGATTCGGAGGACATAGGCGGTGCTGGGCTCCTTCACAGGCGGGCATGGCTGGGCTCCAGGAAGGTTTGTACAGCCCCTTGGACACATACAAGACTAATTTACATATCTCTAAAATCCTTTTTTAAAGAAAATAAAATCACACAGGCCTATAGGACCGGTATATTGCGGACATGGTAGCGGCGATCTAGCCATGCATGTCCGCAGCTTTATAGCCCAAAACTTGGTGACAGAATCCCTTTAAAACTCTCTCAATAAAACATGCAAGTTAGTGCAAGAACAAGAGAACCATGTCTCAACAGAAACTTGCCTTATTTGGTTTACTGGCCTTGTGAGTTACTCTTTGGGGGGTTCTCTTTATCATTAGGTAGACCAAAAATATGCATAAGTATTGTATGCCAGATGACACTACTCTTGGTTTTTTGGAAGAGTATATGCATGGATATGAGCATATTTCATACTATGCAAATTAACTGTTTTGATGCTACAAAGGCATCACAGTTGCTCTAGTCACATCAATAAAACGTGTCCATAAAATGCGGAACACACACGGATTGTATCCGTGTTTTGTGGATGGCAAAACAAAACTGTTGTGTGCATGAGTCCTAAAACCGATTTCGGTCCTGACAAGTTTCAAGGCTTTACTTTCCCACATAGCAGTAAACTGACAATGAATAACATATCTATATTGGAGATTTTATCATTTGTTTTGACTGCTACAGGCATACAGTATCACAATGAAATAGCACTATCAAAATAAAAAAGAAAGCCAACAATTCAAAAAAAAAAAAAAAATGGTTCTCTATGAATATTGAGTAGTGTCCCTTTAAGTCTTATTAAAAAAATACATTTATTTTAAGGATAAGCAAATCATTTCTAAACTAATTGGATTTGTAATGAAGTTTACAAAAAATGTATCACAAAACAATTATTATTATTATTGGTTTTGGATGAATTGTGCAAAACGGTGCACAGTGCCATTTTACTGTCCATGTTGGTAGGCAAAACTACGAAGGAGGGAGAAGAAGGATGGTGACATGACACTGGGAAGAAATGGGGTGGACTTTCCCTAATTAGCCAACCAGGGGGGTAGCAGTCAGGCAAGTGCCTATGCAGAATGAGCTATTCTTCTTTGCACTTGTGACCTGGCAGGAATCTGTGCTGTGGCTCTGCTTCTGCAGACATAACTCACTGATCTACTGAGCTAGGGACAGTATAAGAAGATTATAGGGAGAAAATAGGAGATATATTTAGGAATTTGTGGTACATTAAGTAGTGTAATCGGGGACAGGGAGTGACAATTGACCACTATCAGGTTAATTTGCTGCCAGGCTACTGTCGGCTTAGCTTCTGGCAATAGTTTTACATTACAGATTCTTTTAACTCCTTAAGGTCACAGCCTTATTTCACCTTAAGGACCAGGCCATTTTTTGAAAATCTGACCAGTCACTTTATGTGGTGATAACTTTAAAACGTTTTGACTTATCCAGGCCATTCTGAGACTGTTTTTTCGTCACATATTGTACTTCATGACACTCGTAAAATGAAATAAAAAAAAAAAAATTATATTTATAAAAAAATACCAAAATTACAAAAATTTGTAAAAAATTGCAAATTTCCGAGTTTCAATTTCTCTACTTCTATAATACATAGTAATACCTCCAAAAATAGTTATTACTTTACATTCCCTATATGTCTACTTCATGTTTGGATCATTTTGGGAATGATATTTTATGTTTTGGGGATATTACAAAGCTTAGAAGTTTAGAAGCAAATCTTAAAATTTTTCAGAAATTTTCAAAAACCCAATTTTTAGGGACCAGTTCAGGTCTGAAGTCACTTTGTGAGGCTTACATAATAGAAACCACCCAAAAATGACCCTATTCTAGAAACTACACCCCTCAAGGTATTCAAAACTGATTTTACAAATGTTGTTAACCCTTTAGGTGTTCCACAATAATTTATGAAACATAGAGATATAATTTAAAAACTTCATTTTTTGGGCAGATTTTCCAATATAGTATTTTTTTTCCAGTTACAAAGCAAGGTTTAACAGCCAAACAAAACTCAATATCTATGGCCCTGATTCTGTAGTTTACAGAAACAACCCATATGTGGTTGTAAACTGCTGTACGGGCACACAGCAGGGCGCAGAAGGAAAGGAATGCCATACGGTTTTTGGAAGGCAGGTTTTGCTGGACTGTTTTTTTTGACACCATGTCCCATTTGAAACCTCCCTGATGCACCCCTAGAGTAAAAACTCTATAAAAGTGACCCCATCTAAGAAACTACACCCCTCAAGGTATTCAAAACTGATTTTACAAACATCGTTAACCCTTTAGGTGTTCCACAAGAGTTATTGGCAAATGGAGATTAAATTTCAGAATTTAAATTTTTGGGCAAATTTCCCATTTTAATCAATTTTTTCCAGTAACAAAGCAAAGGTTAACAGCCAAACAGAACTCAATATTTTTTGCCCGGATTCTGTAGTTTACAGAAACACCTCATATGTGGTCATAAACTGCTGTACGGGCACACGGTAGGGCGCAGAAGGAAAGGAATGCCATACGGTTTTTGGAAGGCAGATTTTGCTGGACTGTTTTTTTTGACACCATGTCCCATTTGAAGCCCCCCTGATGCACCCCTAGAGTAGAAACTCTATAAAAGTGACCCAATCTAAGAAACTACACCCCTCAAGGTATTTAAAACTGATTTTACAAACTTTGTTAACCCTTTAGGTGTTCCACAAGAATTAATGGAAAATAGAGATACAATTTCAAAATTTCACTTTTTTGGCAGATTTTTAATTAAATTTTTTTTTTCCAGTTACAAGGCAAGGGTTAACAGCCAAACATAACTCAATATTTATGGCCCAGATTCTGTAGTTTACAGAAACATTGCATATGTGGTCGTAAACTGCTGTACGGGCACACGGCATGGTGCAGAAGGAAAGGAATGCCATACGGTTTTTGGAAGGCAGATTTTGCTGGACTGGTTTCATTGACACCATGTTCCATTTGAAGCCCCCCGATGCACCCTTAGAGTAGAAACTCCCAAAAGAAGTTGACCCCATTTTAGAAACTACGGGATAGGGTGGAAGTTTTGTTGGTACTAGTTTAGGGTACATATGATTTTTGGTTGCTCTATATTATACTTTTTGTGAGGCAAGGTAACAAGAAATAGCAGTTTTGGCACCGTTTTTTTTTTTTTGTTATTTACAACATTTATCTGACAGGTTAGATCATGTGGTAATTTTATAGACCAGGTTGTCACGGACGCGGCGATACCTAATATGTATACTTTTTTTTATTTATGTAAGTTTTACACAATGATTTCTTTTTTTAAACAAAAAAAAATCATGTTTTAGTGTTTCCATAGTCTGAGAGCCATAATATTTTCAGTTTTTGGGCGATTATCTTGGGTAGGGTATGATTTTTGCGGGATGAGATGACGGTTTGGTTAGCACTATTTTGGGGTGCGTGTGACTTTTTGATCGCTTGCTATTACACTTTTTGTGATGTAAGGTGACAAAAAATTGCTTTTCTTGCAGTTTTTATTTTTATTTTTTTATGGTATTCACCTGAGGGGAAAGGTCATGTGATATTTTTAAGGAGCAAGTTATTACGGACGCTGCGATACCTAATATGTATACTTTTTTTTATTTATGTACGTTTTACACAATGATTTCATTTTTGAAGCCAAAAAAATCATGTTTTAGTGTTTCTAGTTTTTGGGCGATTATCTTAGGTAGAGTCTCATTTTTTGTGGGATGAGATGATGGTTTGATTGGCACTATTTTGGGGTGCATATGGCTTTTTGATCGCTTGCTATTACACTTTTTGTGATGTAAGGAAACTTAATTTTTGGGGGGAAAACTTAATTTTTTCAACTTTTTTTCACTTTATTTTTTGTAGCACTTTGGGACTTCAACTTTTGGGGGTCTAATACTTTACAATGCATTCCAATACTTCAGTATTGAAATGCATTGACTGTATGAGTAATACTGTGTGTATTACTCATACAGCTTCCGGCCTGTGAGATCCAGGGGGCTGGATCTCACAGGCTCGTCACCGGAAGGCAGCGCAATTCCTAAGGAAGGCATTGCGCTGCCTTCCATGCCATTGGGTCCCCCCTACAACCCCACGGGGACCCGATGGCACCGCCGCCAGCCGCCGCCGCAACTTAGAAAATCCGCAAACCGCAGGTCTGAATTGACCTGCATTTGCGGCGATCGCCAACACGGGACCCCCCCGAGCATTGACCAAAGCTAAAACTGACTCTAATAACACGCATCACAGTGTTATTTTGGTTATCTTTTGACAAAAGCCATTTCAATCAATTGAAAAGTAGAGTTACCATTTTCTTGTAATTCTTTACTTAACGCATTAACCATCGAGTTTAGCTCGGCTTCATCTGTAGACCAAAACATGTCTGGCATCACTGCAAAGAAACTTGCATTGTCACACACATATTTTAGTGAAGGGCTGACATTACTTCTTTATAGCATGTAGTTCAAACACGTTTCACTGCAAAAATTGCATTATTTCCATTGTAAATTGTCAATACCAATACAGTGTGTTTGTGGAAGGGAAATGTAAAAACACTTGCAATTTTACTAGTATGTTTAAAATTCTGAGTGTACCAATCCTGTGGCTTTATATAGGCCTTATAATAAAGTGTCTGGAAAATGGAAGAGTGCAAAATGAAAGACCCATGCCTCATCCTTAACCAAGCATGAGTAAAAATTGTCTCATTCCACAAATGTAGTGGACTTTTGCGCCTTGATCCATATTTGAATCTTCTGGGCTATATTTTCCCACATGTTGTCACTATGACTTTTGGTCAGTTCGGCATGAGTGAAAATTGTCTTGTCATTCAGCAAAGGTGGTGCACTTCAACGCCTTCAACAAAATTTTATTTATCTGGACCATATATTGCCATATGCCATTTGTTGGACCTCTGGCCAGACAAACATGAGTAAAAAATGTGGCACACTTCCATCCATTCATCCAAATATTATTCGGCTGTATGATATTCTTACTTCTGGCCAGCTGTCTATTTTTTTTATTTAATTTATTTTAAATTGTCTCACTGTCTAAAATTGACTATGGCCTTTTCCCGGCACATACTTTGTTCTTTGACAACATGAACTTCCGAGCAGGCATACTGGAACAGTGGCCCAAACTGTCCTAGTATGCTCTCTGCTCTGTCTTGTCCAGCCTCCAGTGTCATTTCAGAAAGGGGTGTCAGTAGTGATGATCGAGCATGCTGGGCCGAACACCTGTTCGGCTCGAGCATCTCGATGCTCGGCATATGGCGGTATTCGGCCGAATATCACATGTGCTCGAGCGCAATGCTCGAGTCTCCGCCCCGCTACGCAGCCAATAAACGTGTGGGTAATTCATACCCTCACTGTAATGCCGTAGCCCTGTTGGCTGCCAGCATTACAGTGATTGGCTGTCCGGAAAGTGTCATCGGGTGCTATATAGCACCCTGTGATGCATGTTCAGCTCATTCTTAGTCAGGGAGAGCTGTGCTGAGGAAGGGACAGATAGTGTAGGGAGTGAAATAGGAATAATTTTATTAGAAAAACTTTTCAGAGACCCAAAAGTCCTTTTAAGGACTATTGTTGTGTGTGACAGCAGCAATATATATTTTTTGCGCAACCTGCGATAAATTGCTAAAACTTAACAGACCCAAAAGTCCTTTAAAGGACTATTGTTTGTGGCAGCAGCAATATCTTTTTTTAGCGCAAACTGCGCTTAATAGCTAAAACTTTACAGACCCAAAAGTCCTTCTTATCATCCTGCACTAAATAGCGCACAATAGTTAGGCCGCTGCAGACTTTTTCCGTAGACAGTGTCCGCTGCAGACAGTGACATTAGCTGCGCCACATTTCCAGTGTAAAGTGTGCGCATCCAAAAAATATCTGCGACATACAATGTACTTTTTCAATAGACGGTGTCCGCCTCTGACAGGGACATAACTAGTGCAACATCTGCAGTGTAACGTGTGTGCTTAAAAAAATTATCTGTGACATCCAGTGTACTTTTTTCTGAAGACGGTGTCCGCTGTGGACAGTGACATTAGCTGCGCCACATCTCCAGCGTCAAGTGTGCGCATCCAAAAAATATCTGTGACATGCAGTGTACTTTTTCAATAGACGGTGTCCGCTGCGGACAGTGACATTAGCTGCCCCACATCTCCAGTGCAAAGTGTGCGCATCCAAAAAATATCTGACATCTAGTGTACTTTTTCCGTAGACTGTGTCTGCTGCGGACAGTGACTTTAGCTGCGCCACATCTCCAGTGTAAAGTGTGCGCATCCAAAAAATATCTGTGACATCCAGTGTACTTTTTCTGTAGACGGTGTCCGCTGCGGACAGTGACATTACTGCGCCACATCTCCAGTGTAAAATGTGTGCATCCAAAAAATATCTGCTATACAGTGTACTTTTTCTGTAGACGGTGTCCGCTGCGGACAGTGACATTACCTGCGCCACATATGCAGTGTAACTTCAAAAATGTATCTGTGACATAAAGTGTACATTTTTGCTTAGACATTACGGACAGTGACATTACCAGTGGTACCTCTCCTGTATAACATTTCCTCATCCCAAATACCTGTGACATTCCCTGTAGTTTTTCATTAGTAGCTGGTGACAGCAATGACAGATATTGCAAGATATCTCCTGTGTGACCTGATTCCCAAACTTTTGAGCATCCACAATCACAAGAAGATGACGGTGGGGAATGGCAATTACTGTTTAATGAGGTGGATGATGATGAGACACAGTTGCCAATAACTCAACGGCAATCACTGTCTAAAGAGGGTGAAGAAGAGGATGAGACACAGTTGTCAATCACTGAGGTAGTGGTTAGGTCAACAAGTCAGGAGGATAAGCAGAGTGAGGAAGTGGAAGAGGAGGTGGGGGACGATGAATTCACTGACCCAACCTGGGAAGGTGTAAAACCGAGCGAGGACAGCAATACAAAGGGGGAGGCAGTGGGGTGGCAAAAGGGAGAAGGTGGGCCACATTAAACAGGGGCCCGCAACTGTTCCAGGGAGCACACCCTTGCAGAAATCTCCCTTCCCAAGGGGAAGGTGTTCCGCAGTCTGGTGATTTTTTGAGGAAAGTGCAGACGACAAAAGAATTGTAATTTGCAACCTGTGCCATACATAAATGAGCAGGTGTGTGAACACTAGCAACCTCACCACCACCAGCATGTTCCGCCACATGGCATCAAAGCACCCTAATAGGTGGGCCGAACGCCTGGGTCCACAATCTGGGTTTGTGGGTCACACCACTGCCTCTTTTTCCCCTGTGTTACATGCTGGCCAATCCCCTATCCAAGACGCAGGCCCGGATGCTTCCTGCCCTGGACCTGGACATTCGCAAGTACCATCATCGACCACATCCACTTCCGTGTCTTAGCGCAGCATGCAAATGTCCTTTCCCCAAGCCTTTAAACGCAAGCGCAAATACCCAGCCACCCACCCATGCACAGGCCATAGCACTAAATGCGCAGCTTTCCAAATTACTGGCCCTGGAAATGTTGCCATTTAGGCTTGTGGACACTAAGGCCTTCTGCAGCCTGATGCCGGCGGCCGTCCCGTGTTACGCAGGCCCCAGCCGCCACTATTTTTCAAGGTGTGCCGTGCCCGCCTTACACCAACATGTGTCCCGTAACATCACACGTGCCCTGACCAATGCAGTTACTGGGAAGTGCATTCGGCCAGGGACGCTACATTTCCCTGATGGAACACTGGGTGAATGTTGTGGAGGCCAGGAGCGAGTCGTACCCTGGGATGGCACAGGTGCTGCCGACGCAAAGGAATTGCGGGCCCTAATTCCATCAGGGTTTTCGCCAGCACCTACGTTAGTGGCTCCAACCCCCACTTCTCTTCCTCTGCCACCTCCTCCATTTCCACCTCAGAATTATCCGCGTGCAGCACCAGTCAGTCATCAGTCGGTAGCTGAAAGCAGTGTAGCACTGCAGTGGGGAAGCAGCAACACCGCTGCTTAGGGGGTAAACAGCACATCGCAGAGAGCTGTGGCTCTAGCCACTCAACCTAGAATCATGTATGGTTGTGTCAGATAATGGCCATAACTTGGTGGCGGCTTTGGAGCTCGGCAAGCTAGGACACATACTAGTCCTAACGAACATCTTAAACTTAGTGGTTGAGTGGTTTCTCAAAACCTACTCCAATTTGCCTGAGCTACTGGTGAAGGTGTGCCGCGTGTGTACACATTTCCGCAAGTCATCGACAGTTTCAGCCAGTCTGTCAATGCTGCAGCAGCGCTTACAATTGCCAGCTTACTGGCTGTTGTGCGACATGAGCACGCGCTGGAACTCCACGTTCCACATGTTGACTAGGCTTTGTGAGCAGCAGAGGGCAGTAATGGAATACCAGCTGCAACATGGTTATCGCCTTTCCAGTCAGCTTCTGCTATTCACAAGCGAGGAGTGGGCATGGATGTCTCACCTCTGTGAGTTTTAAGAAACTTTAAAGAATCAACTCAGATGGTGAGCGGCGATAATGCTATTATCAGCGTAACCATCCCACTTCTGTGTCTACTCAAACGCTTGCTGCTCACAATTAAGCATGTGGAAGAGGTGGAAATGGGGGAAGACATTACACAAGGTGATAGCCAGACCACCCTTAGTTCGTCTTCTCAGCGCGAATTGGACGATAAAGAGGAGGAGGAGCAGGAGACGGTTGCCTCCGCTACAGAGGGTAGTACCCATGGAAGTTTAATTCCATCTGTTCAGCGTGGGTAAGCAGAAGAGGAGGAAGATGATGAGGAGATTGAGAGTGATCCTCCTGATGACAACAGCAAAGTCTTGCCTGGCACACATGGCTGACTTCATGTTAGGCCACCTTTCCCGCGACCTGTGCGTTATACACATTTTACACAACACGGATTGCTGGTTGTTCACCCTTCTCGACCCCCGCTACAAAGAGAACTTCTCAACTCTCATTCTTCTGGTGGAGAGGAAGAGCAAAATGGTGCAATACCAGAAGATCCTTGTTAAAAATTGCTCCAAAAATTTCCATCTGACAACGCTCAGAAAAGAAGATGGAGGCAGCATGTCCGGTAAAAAACCCTTTAATGGGGATCGCCAAGTGAACTAACGTGCAGCAGGTTGTGACGTTTCGGCTGATCCGCAGCCTTTATCAAACACAATGTGAAATCTAAAAGTATCCGTTTAAATATATTAAGACACACCCACTCACACAGGAGTGGCCAATAACACAATGAGTGAGGTGCTAATGTCATTAAAAATGTATATTGCAGTGCTCCCACTCAGTGTATCAATGTACACCAATCATATATATATAAGATCCAATACCTCCACATACCTTCAGGGCACACATGTTCCTTGGCGTTCCTAGGCCACCAGTGCGCATGTCAGGGAAGGCGGAACTGCGTCCCTACCCAGCTGACCCGAGATCACCTGACCGCGAGTAACTCCGCCCTGGTGATCGTCGCGTCATTCCACACATCCTCCGCTATGCGCACCGTTGCTAGGGACGCCAATGAGCCGATCCGCCCACCTCCACGCAATGAGAGCGGTCACCCCATAGCCCCACGTCACCAGTGCCGGCGGCCGGGTCCCGGGCCAAGCGATGCGGCGATCAGAGCTCATCGCCAACCGCATAATATCCTCTGGCGCAACCGGGGACCGTCAGAAGAGATATAGGCAGGGGCCCTCAGTCTTTATGTCTCCGGCCGAAACCCGGCCTAGGTGACATAATGGCCCCGCCTCTCTATTATCCAACCAGCTCCATGTTGCCAGAGACGCATCCAGGATCCAACACCGCCCACCGCGGTGACGTGTGGAAGGAGATAACCACACCCACAGCGGGGGTGCAGACAGGAACGAGCCCCCTAATAACTCAGTGTGCCATGATCCAGTGTGGGTTGGAAACAAGTGTGATAGTGAATCAATGAAAAACAAAATACAATTAAAAAACACTATACAGTGAACCAGTTCAAAGGTCACTCTGAACCATTACACATTTGATACAGAGAATTCTATATTCATTCCGAATGGTTGGAGTGCACTCCAACCATTCGGAATGAATATAGAATTCTCTGTATCAAATGTGTAATGGTTCAGAGTGACCTTTGAACTGGTTCACTGTATAGTGTTTTTTAATTGTATTTTGTTTTTCATTGATTCACTATCACACTTGTTTCCAACCCACACTGGATCATGGCACACTGAGTTATTAGGGGGCTCGTTCCTGTCTGCACCCCCGCTGTGGGTGTGGTTATCTCCTTCCACACGTCACCGCGGTGGGCGGTGTTGGATCCTGGATGCGTCTCTGGCAACATGGAGCTGGTTGGATAATAGAGAGGCGGGGCCATTATGTCACCTAGGCCGGGTTTCGGCCGGAGACATAAAGACTGAGGGCCCCTGCCTATATCTCTTCTGACGGTCCCCGGTTGCGCCAGAGGATATTATGCGGTTGGCGATGAGCTCTGATCGCCGCATTGCTTGGCCCGGGACCCGGCCGCCGGCACTGGTGACGTGGGGCTATGGGGTGACCGCTCTCATTGCGTGGAGGTGGGCGGATCGGCTCATTGGCGTCCCTAGCAACGGTGCGCATAGCGGAGGATGTGTGGAATGACGCGACGATCACCAGGGCGGAGTTACTCGCGGTCAGGTGATCTCGGGTCAGCTGGGTAGGGACGCAGTTCCGCCTTCCCTGACATGCGCACTGGTGGCCTAGGAACGCCAAGGAACATGTGTGCCCTGAAGGTATGTGGAGGTATTGGATCTTATATATATATGATTGGTGTACATTGATACACTGAGTGGGAGCACTGCAATATACATTTTTAATGACATTAGCACCTCACTCATTGTGTTATTGGCCACTCCTGTGTGAGTGGGTGTGTCTTAATATATTTAAACGGATACTTTTAGATTTCACATTGTGTTTGATAAAGGCTGCGGATCAGCCGAAACGTCACAACCTGCTGCACGTTAGTTCACTTGGCGATCCCCATTAAAGGGTTTTTTACCGGACATGCTGCCTCCATCTTCTTTTCTGGGACTTGTTACGCAGGAGCCCTGATGAATCTTGGACTCCAGGTAGGCTGTTGCATTCCGGATGACCTCAAGATCTGGTGAGTGCGATTCCACAATTATTTTTTGTCATCTGACAACGCTGGCAGCAGAGTCCGTAGTTCCTTGGGCAACCAAGGAGGGGAGACAAGGGGAACACACAGAAGTTCCAACAGAGGCAGGGCAACACTCTCCAAAGCCTGGGACAGTTTCCTGACACCCCACCAGCACCCTCATCCTGATGCGCAGCCTAGTGTCTCAAAGAGGGAAACATTTTGGAAGATGGGGAAGGAGTAGATAGCAGACCGTGTAACCGTCCTCAATGATCCCTCAGTGCCTTACAAATACAGGCCCTCATATGTACTTTTTTAGAGGGTCAGTTCACCAGCAGGCCCTCACCTACAATGTTTTACAGGGTCAGCTTACCAGCACGCCCTTGCATACAATGTTTTACAGGGTCAGCTCACCAGCAGGCCTTCACCTACAATCTTCTACAGGGTCAGCTCACCAGAAGGCCCTTGCATATAATTTTTTAAAGGGTCAGCTCACCAGCAGGCCTTCACCTACATTCTTTTACAGGGTCAGCTTGCCTGCAGGCCCTCGCATATAATGTTTTACAGGGTCAGCTCACCAGCAGGCCTTCACCTACAATCTTCTACAGGGTCAGCTCACCTGAAGGCCCTCGCATATAATTTTTTAAAGGCTAGGCTCACCAGCAGGCCCTCACCTACAATCTTTTACAGGGTCTGCTAACCTGCAGGCCTCGCATATACATTTTTACAGGGTCAGCTCACCAGCAGGCCTTCATCTACAATATTTTACAGTGTCAGCTTACCTAAAGGCCCTCGAATATAATGTTTTAGAGGGTCATCTCACCAGCAGGCCCGCACCTAAAATCACTTACAGGGTCAGCTCACCTGCAGACCCGCACCTAAAATCTTTTACAGGGTCAGCTAACCTGCAGGCCTCCACTTAAAATCTTTTACAGGGTCAGCTCACCTGCAGGCCCTCACCTAAAATCTTTTACAGGGTCAACTCACCTGCAGGCAATCACCTAATTATACCTAATAGTAATTTGCGTGCATGCAGCCTTGCTTGGATATGGTAGCTGTAGCCGTTTCTCAGGCTCCCTCTCCAGAATCGAAATATGATTCCCCGTTACCAGTGATCACCATGGTTTGCACCTAAAATAACATCGAAAGTTGATAGGG
The DNA here is from genome assembly GCF_905171765.1 of Bufo bufo. NCBI lineage: Eukaryota > Metazoa > Chordata > Amphibia > Anura > Bufonidae > Bufo > Bufo bufo. Next base: position 377,946,371 of record NC_053390.1, read on the forward strand.
AAGACATCCGAATGGATTGTCGCCGTCACGGGGACGTGCGATCGTCCCCAGGTTATCTAGAGTCACCAAAGCGGCAGCTCGCCTATAATGTTTTAGATGGTCAGATAAGCAAGCCCTTGCTCCAAATGTTTTTGAGGGTCACGAGCAGGCCATCAATCCTAATATTTCAAGGCTGTGTATGATGCCCTCCTTTATGTGTAACAAAGAGTGTATTGGAGTGCCGATTCCTTGTAATTTTAGGCAGCCCTTTCACCTAGTGCATAGGCTTTATGAGTGTAGGAGTCCCACTATATGAACAATTGTACCACAATGTGAATGAGGCCTTTTTTATGTGATATACAGGTTGTTTCGGAGTGCCTCTTCCTTGTAATTTTTGGCAGCACTTGCACTTTTTTCTACAAGTAAATATATAGGAAGGAATGTTTCCTAACAATTTTTCCTCTAAAATCCATTTTATCTTCGGTTTGGTGCGACAGTATGTAAAAGTGGCGTACTACTCGAACAACATTGTTCCCAGCAGCGACCTGGGAGTCCAAGATCCATCCAGACATCCTCCACATGCTGTTACCAAATTATTTCGGTGGTGTTTCCATCAATTTCTGACCTTTTCCTATGAGCCAGGCACCCTCCCCTCTTCAGAGCAGGGGGTGCCTGGTTTAATGCTCGGGTTCTCCCCTTGACTTCCATTATACTCGGGTGCTCGGTAGATCACCCGAGCATCCTGATGTGTTTGGTTAGAGCAGTGTTTCCCAACCAGCCTTTGGCTGTGCAGGCATGCTGGGAGTTGTAGTTTTGCAACACCTGGAGGCACACTGGTTGGGAAACACTGGGTTAGAGCACCCTAGCACTTTGGTGCTCGATCAACGCTAGTTTTCAGCACAGAAGGGATCGTTGCTGAACTGCTCCAGAAAAAGTCATTTTTGGAGATTTGCTGCAGTCATTCCTCCCTGCCTCTCTGTCTTTGGGAGGAGACAAGCTGTTTATGTGCACCAACATGACCTCACAGAGGAAGTTCAGGAAAGGGGTGGGGCTTAACTGCTATGCACTTCAATAGACACCCACAGCACTGTGAAAGGTTTGCAAACTGCAAAACTTAGTAGCTTCTTATCAAACCTCCTCCTGTGTGTGTGCAGGGATACTAGACAGCACAAGTTCACTGGCACTACAGAAAGTGCTACAGTACCTAGCTTTCTCAGGTGCCTTAATGTCACATTTGCCTACATAGGGAGGAAGAATTTCTCACTGTCTTTCTGGGCAGATTTCACATCCAACAGGGTGAAAAAGTTGGATTACAAATCTTGTGGATCTGTACACACTATTCAGATAATGTTACCCTTATGTAAGTAAGTAATGCTACATTATGTAAGTAACCCAGCTTTCCCAAGACCAAATCTGAAGAAGGGCAAATCTACCAAGCTATGTCACTATTTAGGAATGGGGAGAGGGATTTATCTTGTTAGATTTGGTATTTTACATTGTATTATAGTTCCACATGGTGGTAATACAGCTTTTACAGGACCTGGCACGGCAAATATGCCTAGCTATTGAACTTTTTTTTTAGAGTGAGGAGAAGGATTTATTTAGGTAGACTTACTATTTAGTAGTCCCTGTTACAGCACCACATAATGTGTTATCCAGCTTTCCTGGGATCTGAATGACAAATCCAAAGGTCTAAAAAATTTATACAAAAGTTGCATAGAGCAACATGTGGAGTATGTAAAAAAACAAACTGTGGGAGAGTATATAAACCTTGTGGTGCTTTGCTGGTGGAATAGAAATTAAGAGAAAAAGAGGTGTCTTGCGGGTGCTGCTTGCTAAAGGAACTTCCAACCATATAACTTTGGTACATCTGTTAATTTGTGTAATATAGCAATGCATTTCAGGGATAGACCTTTTCAGGTATCTGAGACCAGGGAGTGGAGAGCAAGAAGCCCCCCAAATCTCTTTCTCTCTTGAGTTACACTCCCTGTACAAGGCACATCTGCATAATTATGCAGTGAAGGTTGAAATTAACACTGTGTAATTGGGCAGATGTACTATGGGTGGTTCTATGTAAATACTACTGTTGGTTGATGCTGTTACCAAAGTTATTTTGGACTATAAGCAACATGGCCATGCTCACTGTGTAGACAAAATATATCTATAATAAACCCAGCAACCTCATCCTAAACTTCCTGGGTCATGTGCACTAGCATCAGAGTAGAAGATTGAGAGGACAAGACACGGCTTCAGCCTAAGAAAGCATGCACTGTCTTTCTACTTTATATATGAGACAGAAGGATATTGTATTACATTTTGTTGGTTGTTCTTTTTGTTTTTGTTTGGATTCTAAGTTTAGTCGAACTTTAAAGGGTTTGTCCACTTTCGGGGGCCATTTTAGCCAGATCCCCTACGTGGCCCAACCTACGGAGAGAAACATAGTTACACGCTGCCCCTGATTGTTTTCTGGCTCTTCCACCCCCTGCCAACACTGTTGCACTCCGGTACTTACCCTTAAACCTGTCATGTCACTGGGTGATGTGACGCATGGGGAACATGTCACCACTTAGGCCAGCCATTGGCTGCAGCGGTCATGTGATCTGTGTCAAACAGGAAATTTATCAGCGAAGACTGGAGCGCCACAGCGATGGCTAAGGAGACAGAAGCGAGGAGCAGGTAAATATGCTTCCCTCTGCAGGTCCAGCCACGTGGATGGTTTAGTCAAATAGGTCCCCAAAAGTAGATAATCCCTTTAATGCTAGATTACCAAGTGGAACATATATAGAAGTGTATTTTTATCAGATGTTCAATCTTGCATTTGCATAACTGAGTATGAAATCTACACATTATGTCATCATCATCATCATGGCTTTTATTACATCTCTCCCATATGCTTGTGGCTGTTCCAGTTCTTGTATTGTTACTCATCTTTGCATGCTATGTAAACTAAAAACCTCACCTTCTATTGTGCTGTAGTCAGAGCAACCTCACACAATCATAGCTTCTTATATGGCTATTGAGTGTCTTCTCAACGTACATAAAGCAGCTCCTGTAACACTTCAGTGGATTTTTAAAAACATGCAATCCATTATCCCTCAAAGCTTTCAGTGAAGTAGGGGGTCACTAATTGCCAAGGCCCAGGCTAAAAAAACTATTATTTACATATCGGAATAAATGCATATTCATAAATGATACATTAGGAATTAAACAGGCACACCACAGTTTCATCTACTGAAAATGACACACCCTGTTGTAAAAGGGAATCATTTTGGAAACAAATACTATAATCAATTTAAGCCTCTGCATACGACAATATCCATTTAGTGCGATGTTGTGAAACATAATTTGAGGCGTACGAGAAATGATTAGAGTACATCTAATAGACCAGTCCTCTAAGGGTTAATTAAGATTGGACCCTCCTGGGATAAAGAGGACCAGGAATTGTTTACTGTAAGAGTTTTCATGCAAACTGTAGTGTTTCTCCTGGAATCTAATTGCACCTGATGGACCTATTACTGTGTAATCAGAATAGCTCCCTAGCTGGATCTCAGGGGGTTAATTAAATGAATGAGATAGTGCCCAAATCTAGGAAACCGACAGGAGGACCACCTGATTGTGCTCAGCAACCCCATAGGAGGACTATTGTTACTAGGAACAGTCAGGTTGCCTGGCATCAGTGGTGTCCTTTACCTATTGAGTTTATTAGGTTACTATACCAAGACACTGAGGATGATCCATCACTGCACCCCATCAATGCATTGGCCTGGCTGCCACCCACAGAAGACCTCTTGAGGAGCTAGAATCCTAAGCTGCTCTTAGTTATTCCTATAAAAGACTGCTGTCTGTGCAAGGTTAAATGAACAGCAAAGGGAATGTTTGTGTCTTCCTCTTCAGATGTGAGGCTTTTAGAGACAGACAGGCAGTCACTAACTGCTATGCACATTGCAACATGAGCACAGCCAGGAAGAGATCAATGATTGGTAAGGGATTTTCATATTTTCTTCATATATGCCATCCTGCTTGTGTTAGTGACATAGAAACTGCAGAGATCTTTGCCTTCTCGGGGCTCTTTTCTCCTTTCATTTACAGACATTGTGGAAATGTGCTTTTCTCCTCCATCTATACAGTGTAGCCTGTGCTAGGAGGAATTAATGATAGGATAGATGCTCAGCCAGTTCTATGGGAGGAAGATAGCAGAATGAATGGAGTGAGATTTGTATTGTGCTTTTCAAATATTCTTCTTTTTAAGAGTGTCACATGTGGTTTCTACTTTTAGTTCATCATAGTAATTGACATTTTAGAAATTGGAGTTTTCTCTCTGTCCCTGTCCACAAGTAGAGTGGAATTCTAGTTTCTATAGTAGTAGTATTCCACATATAAAATGCATTTATAAGAAAGGATGGAATCTGGTGAAACCTTCATTGTAAAATTTAAGTTGTTTTTAATAATTTAAATTAAGCAATGTGTGATTATATATATATATATATATATATATATATATATATATATATATATACCAGTATATTGTGACACAGTGAGAGATTTTGTCTGAAAAAACAGGTATTTTCCTCCCAGCATGTGCTGCTGGGCTGATTTACAGCCAGGTGAGGTCAAATACCGGACCAGAGTTTAAGTGCCAGTCTGGGTTTGTGTAGCACCTGGCTGTCCTTAAATAGCCAGCTGGGCTCAGAAGCGAGGTCTCTGTGTTGGGATTGGGGAGCCTTGTGTCCAGATGAGGCTTGCTACCTGTTTGGTGTGAAAACAGGCTGGTGCTGTTATGGTCAAGGACTCTTTGAGGCAGAATTGCCACATTGTGTGAATTAACACCAACACCGCAAGGTGACTTTTTGTTTGATTATGACTGCTTGTTTTGTCACTTGACTAAAGTGTGAATAAAACACTAAACTGTTGGATCCAAACAACTTGTTGTTGCCTCTATACTGCGTCCGCTAATCCTGTCTACCAGAGCCAGAGGATGCGGCATGAGCAGTGAGGTTGGCGTGAATGACGATTTTTTTGGTTTCTGCATTTTTTAGGCATGGTTGTATGTCATATATTAAACCAGCTATATTACAACTAGTGCCCCATGACAAAATGGAGGCTTCTGTGAAGGCCCTCATGGAGGCTATGTGCCACAGGTACCTCAGAGTCTCTAGATCATTTGTGCTAGGTGGAAGTGGGAGACACTCCGGCGGAGGCTCTGCTGGACACAAGGAGTCTGGTGACCCTAGTAAGGGCTACCCTGGTTCGGTCCCCTGAGTATACTGGCTGGAAAGTCGGGGTGATGTGCATCCACGGAGACTTAAAAGACTACCCTACTGCGCTGGTGTCTCTAACTACAGTGGCCGGTAGATGGAACCACGAGGTGGCTGTCGCCACAAATCTACATTATGAACTCATAATAGGGAGAGACTTCCCGGGATTCCCGGCACTGTGGCCTACTATGAGAGTGACTGATACCCATGAGACAGGAGTAACCCTAGCAGAGTGGCCCGGCTCAAGGGGGAGTCCAGAACCCTGGGAACCTGAGACCGAAGGGCCAGCGGTAGGGGTGACCGCCACTTCGGTGGAAGAGGGGGAGACAACCCCGCTAAGTGTGATGGTCCAAGACGTGGAGGACTTGCCGCCGGGTCCTGAATTGGCAGACCTCAATGTCTCCGGGGATAATTTTGGTACCGCCCAATGTCGGGACCCAACACTATCCCGCGCCTGAGAAAACGTGTTAATAGTAATTGGTGAACCAGAACAACCTGGCACAGAGTCAGTGTTTCCCCGTTTTGTGGTTCATCAAGATATGTTGTATCAGGTAAACCAACTATGGAGTGAGCCTATTGAACAGTTGGTGGTCCCCAAGGCTTCTCGGAAGCTTGTGTTAGATCTAACCCACCAATACGTTCTCGGGGGTCACCTGGGGCTGCAGAAAACTCAGGATCGTATTCTACAGCTGTTTTACTGGCCCAGAATATTCAAAGAAGTGGAAGAGTTTTGTAAGTTTTGCCCGACCTGCCAGATAACTAGCACCCAGCCACATTTCCATAGTCCCCTAGTACCTTTTCCGATTATCGAAGTACCGTTTGACTGCGACATACATTGGCCAAACTCATAGCTAATGGAATTAGTGGAGATGTTTTCCCGAGAAGGACTATATAAAGAGATTCTGACCGACCAAAGGACCCCTTTTATGTCCAAGGTGACGAGGGAACTCTGTAAGTTGCTGCACATAAAACAGCTATGGATGTCCGCTTACCATCTGCAAATGGACGGACTGGTAGAAAGGTTTAACCAAACATTAAAAAATATGTTGAAAAGGGTGGTGGCTAAAGATGGGAAGGACTGGGACCTCCTTCTGCCCTATCTCATGTTCACAGTGCGAGAGGTACCCCAGGCCTCTACTGGGTTCTCGCCCTTCGAACTGCTATATGGAAGACACCCTTGTGGTCTCTTGGACGTGGTCAAAGAGGCGTGGGAACAACAACCCACTCCACATAAAAGTGTCATTGAGTACATTACCCAGATGCAAGATCGGATAGAGATAGTGTTGCCTCTTATTAGGGAGCATATGGAGGCAGCTCAGCAAGCCCAGAATCGGGTATATAATCGGCAGGATCGGGTCCGGATCTTCAACCCGGGTGATCGAGTTTTGGTTCTGGTGCCGACCGTGAACAGTAAGTTCCTGGCTAGCTGGCAGGGGCCCTACGAAGTACTCGAGAAAATTGGAGATGTAAACTACAAGGTACACCAGCCAGGCCGGCGAAAGACAGACAGTTTTACCATATGAATTTATGCAAACCGTGGAAAGATAGGGAAACCTATACAGAAGACAGCCCGTGGCCAGGTTTTCTAGGAGAAGAGGTACCGTCCCCTCTGTCTGATGCAAGAGAGGCGGCTGCCACAGTAAAAATTGCTGACAGCCTCTCTCCTCTAAGCAGACTCAGGAAGCCAGGGAGTTTGTTAGTCGGAACACGGATGTGACGCACTTCCATAATCCAGCATGACATTGTCACTGAGCCTCAGGCAAAAGTCTGATTAAAACCATACCGGGTACCCGAGGCTCGGCGACAAGCCATATCGGAGGAGGTGCAGCTAATGTTGCAGCTAGACGTCATTGAGGAGTCAAAAAGTGAGAGGCCAGTGCTATAGTATTGATACCCAAGCTGGACGGGATGTTGCGATTTTGTAACGACTTTCGAAAACTTAACGAGGTTTCCAAAATTGATGCTTATCCCATGCGCTTGTTAGTTATGTATAGAATTCCACATGTGTTCTTTCATAGTTTTGATGCCTTCAGTGTGAATCTACAATTTTCATGGATGAGGATGAGGTCATCGAGAGGTTATGACAAGCCCAGTTTTTTTCTGTTTTGGACCTCATGAAAGCGTACTGGCAGGTGCCCTTAACGGAGGCTGCCAAAGAGAAAACTGCCTTCATCGCGCCTGAGGGGCTGTATCAATATAAGGTCTCACCCTTTGGTCTGCATGGCATCCCCGCACACTTTTCAGCGACTAATAGACATTGTGCTTTGTCCACATCATCGGTACTGCTTTGTCCACATCGTCGGTACGCTTCAGCTTACCTGGACGATATTGTCATCCACAGTACCGACTGGGAAGGTCACTTACCCATAGTGTAGGCTGTAGTGGACTCCCTTCAGAAAGCTGGCCTAACCGCTAACCCCAAAAAATGTGCGATAGGTTTAGAAGAGACTAAGTACATGGGGTATGTCATTGGGCGCGGAGTCATCAATCACCTAGTGAACAAAATAGAGGTGATACGGAAATGGCCCCAACCTGTCACCACTAGGCAAATAAAGTCATTCCTGGGAATGGTGGGCTATTACATGAGGTTTGTTCCCCACTTTGCTACTCTAGCCGCGCCCTTGACAGGACTCTTGAAGGGACACAAGTCAATGATGGTTCGCTGGGATGATCGGGCGGAATCCTGTCTACCAGAGCAAAACCCCACTATATATATATATATATATACAGTACAGACCAAAAGTTTGGACACACCTTCTCATTCAAAGAATTTTCTTTATTTTCATGACTATGAAAATTGTAGATTCACACTGAAGGCATCAAAACTATGAATGAACACATGTGGAATTATATACATAACTAACAAGTGTGAAACAACTGAAAATATGTCATATTCTAGGTTCTTCAAAGTAGCCACCTTTTGCTTTGATTACTGCTTTGCACACTCTTGGCATTCTCTTGATGAGCTTCAAGAGGTAGTCCCCTGAAATCGTTTTTCACTTCACAGGTGTGCCCTGTCAGGTTTAATAAGTTGGATTTCTTGCCTTATAAATGGGGGTGGGACCATCAGTTGCATTGAGGAGAAGTCAGGTGGATACACAGCTGATAGTCCTACTGAATAGACTGTTAGAATTTGTATTATGGCAAGAAAAAAGCAGCTAAGTAAAGAAAAACGAGTGGCCATCATTACTTTAAGAAATGAAGGTCAGTCAGCCGAAAAATTGAGAAAACTTTGAAAGTAAGGGCTATTTTACCATGAAGGAAAGTGATGGGGTGCTGCACCAGATGACCTGGCCTCCACAGTCACCGGACCTGAACCCAATCGAGATGGTTTGGGGTGAGCTGGACCGCAGAGTGAAGGCAAAAGGGCCAACAAGTGCTAAGCATCTCTGGGAACTCCTTTCAAACTGTTGGAAGAACATTTCAGGGGACTACCTCTTGAAGCTCATCAAGAGAATGCCAAGAGTGTGCAAAGCAGTAATCAAAGCAAAAGGTGGCTACTTTGAAGAACCTAGAATATGACATATTTTCAGTTGTTTCACACTTGTTTGTTATGTATATAATTCCACATGTGTTCATTCATAATTTTGATGCCTTCATAGTCATGAAAATAAAGAAAACTCTTTGAATGAGAAGGTGTGTCCAAACTTTTGCCCCCCCGCACACAACACTCCGCCCCCCCCTTTAAGATTGTGCTCTGCATCTTAAACGGCCATCAGACCCACTGGATCTTCAAGAATTATGTGGGTCTCGGTCCATTTTTTTTTTTAAAAAGTGAAAAAAGTAAAAAAAATGATTCCTATATGCACACATAATTAGTTAAAAATGTTAAAAATTAAAAACATGTTTGGTATTGCCGTGTCCATAAGGACCTGATCTTTAAAAGGATCATGTTACTTTTACTGCATGGTGAACACCATAAAAAAAAAATGAAAATCTATTATGGAATTGCAATTTTGCCCACCGCGCTTCCCAAAAAATTGTATAAAAAGTGATCAAAAAAGTCATATGTATCCAAAATTAGCACCAATTAAACTGTGACCTCATCCAACAAAAAATGAGCCCCTATATAAGCCAATCGTCCAAAAAATAAAAAATATGGCTTTCAGAGACATAAAATATATATTTTTTAAAACATGGTTTTACTGAATAAAATAAAGTTAAAAAAGTTTAGGTATTGTCATGTCCGTAATGACCTGCTCTATAAAAATAGCATGTGAACCAACCCATATGGTGAACACCATAAAAAAAAGTGCCGAAAAAAAAGAAACACCTTTAACACCTTACATCACAAAAAGTGTAATACCAAGCAATCAAAAAGTCACATGTGCGCCATAATTGTACCAATCAAATCGTAATCTCATTCTGCATAAAATGAGACCCTACCTAAAACAATCTACCAAAAAATTAAAAAAAATATGGCTTTCGGAAAATGGAAACCAAAAAACATGATTTAAAAAAAAATGCTTTTATTCTGTAAACTAAAATAAAAAAAAATTCACATATTAGGCATCGCTGTGTCTGTAACAACCTGCTCTATAAAAATAGTATGTGATCCAATCCATCTGGGGAATGCCATAAAAAAAATTAATAAAAAATGTGCCAAAAAATGTGTCATTTTTTATCACCTTACATCACAAAAAGTGTAATACCAAGCGATCAAGGCCAGCAGTCTCAGCCACAGCCAGCAATCTCAGCCACAGCCACCAGTCAGTGCCAGCAGTCTCAGCCACCAGTCATAGCCACCAGTCAGTGTGGTCAAGTTCCCTTGCCATTTAATATAGACTGTTCCTACTAATGTTTATGCACTACTGTTCTAGTGCCCGTTATTGTAATAGGCTTAATGTCTAGTAATAATAATAATAATCTTCTCAATTCTACCATTACTTACAGTTCCTCTCTACCATCAAACAACATGAGCACTTCTATATATATATATATATATATATATATACAGTACAGACCAAAAGTTTGGACACACCTTCTCATTCAAAGAGTTTTCTTTATTTTCATGACTATGAAGGCATCAAAACTATGAATTAACACATGTGGAATTATATACATAACAAACAAGTGTGAAACAACTGAAAATATGTCATATTCTAGGTTCTTCAAAGTAGCCACCTTTTGCTTTGATTACTGCTTTGCACACTCTTGGCATTCTCTTGATGAGCTTCAAGAGGTAGTCCCCTAAAATGGTCTTCAAACAGTCTTCAAGGAGTTCCCAGAGATGCTTAGCACTTGTTGGCCCTTTTGCCTTTACTCTGCGGTCCAGCTCACCCCAAACCATCTCGATTGGATTCAGGTCCGGTGACTGTGGAGGCCAGGTCATCTGGCGCAGCACCCTATCACTCTCCTTCATGGTCAAATAGCCCTTACTTTCAAAGTTTTCCCAATTTTTTGGCTGACTGACTGACCTTCATTTCTTAAAGTAATGATGGCCACTCGTTTTTCTTTACTTAGCTGCTTTTTTCTTGCCATAATACAAATTCTAACAGTCTATTCAGTAGGACTATCAGCTGTGCATCCACCTGACTTCTCCTCAACGCAACTGATGGTCCCAACCCCATTTATAAGGCAAGAAATCCCACTTATTAAACCTGACAGGGCACACCTGTGAAGTGAAAACCATTTCAGGGGACTACCTCTTGAAGCTCATCAAGAGAATGCCAAGAGTGTGCAAATCAGTAATCAAAGCAAAAGGTGGCTACTTTGAAGAACCTAGAATATGACATATTTTCAGTTGTTTCACACTTGTTTGTTATGTATATAATTCCACATGTGTTCATTCATAGTTTTGATGCCTTCAGTGTGAATCTACAATTTTCATAGTCATGAAAATAAAGAAAACTCTTTGAATGAGAAGGTGTGTCCAAACTTTTGGTCTGTACTGTATATATATATATATATATATATATATATACATACACTTGCAAGAAAAAGTATGTGAACCCTTTGGAATGATATGGATTTCTGCACAAATTGGTCATAAAATGTGATCTGATCATTATCTAAGTCACAACAATAGACAATCAGAGTCTGCTTAAACTAATAACACACAAAGAATTAAATGTTACCATGTTTTTATTGAACACACCATGTAAACATTCACAGTGCAGGTGGAAAAAGTATGTGAACCCCTAGACTAATGACATCTCCAAGAGCTAATTGGAGTGAGGTGTCAGCCAACTTGAATCCAATCAATGAGATGAGATTGGAGGTGTTGGTTACAGCTGCCCTGCCCTATAAAAAACACACATCAGTTTTGGGTTTGCTTTTAACAAGAAGCATTGTCTGATGTGAATGATGCCTTGCACAAAAGAGCTGTCAGAAGACCTACGATTAAGAATTGATGACTTGCATAAAGCTGGAAAGGGTTATAAAAGTATCTCCAAAAGCCTTGCTGTTCATCAGTCCACGGTAAGACAAATTGTCTATAAATGGAGAAAGTTCAGCACTGCTGCTACTCTCCCTAGGAGTGCCCGTCCTGTAAAGATGACTGCAAGAGCACAGCGCAGACTGCTCAATGAGGTGAAGAAGAATCCTAGAATGTCAGCAAAAGACTTACAAAAGTCTCTGGCATATGCTAACATCCCTGTTAGCGAATCTACGATACGTAAAATGGTGGTGGGGGCATCATGGTTTGGAGCTGCTTTGCTGCGTCAGGGCCTGGACGGATTGCTATCATTGAAGGAAAAATTAATTCCCAAGTTTATCAAGACATTTTGCAGGAGAACTTAAGCCCATCTGTCCACCAGCTGAAACTCAACAGAAGATGGGTGTTGCAACAGGACAACGACCCAAAACATAGAAGTAGATCAACAACAGAATGGCTTAAACAGAAGAAAATATGCCTTCTGGAGTGGCCCAGTCAGATTCCTGACCTCAACCCGAATGAGAAGCTGTGGCATGACCTCAAGAAAGCAATTCACACCAGACATCTCAAGAATATTGCTGAACTAAAACAGTTCTGTAAAGAGGAATGGTCAAGAATTACTCCTGACCGTTGTGCACGTCTGATCTGCAACTACAGGAAACGTTTGGTTGAAGTTATTGCTGCCAAAGGAGGTTCAACCAGTTATTAAATCCAAGAGTTCACATACTTTTTCCACCTGCACTGTGAATGTTTACATGGTGTGTTCAATAAAAACATGGTAACATTTAATTTGTTGTGTGTTATTAGTTTAGGCAGACTGTGATTGTCTATTGTTGTGACTTAGATGAAGATGAGATCACATTTTTTGACTAGGGGTGCACCGAAATGAAAATTCTGGTCCGAAACCGAAACCGAAAATTCAGGATGCCCTTGACCGAAAACCGAAACCGAAACCGAAACTGCCTTTTTGCCCAAATACTTTTAAAATACTTTTTTTTTAATGATTTTATTAATAATTCTTTTTCATGAATTTAATAAATCATATTATATAACATGGTGCTTCCTCATACACAAGTGATTGTACAAAACAACAGTGCAAGAAACAGTTGTAAAACCAACCTCAAACTGTAAACAGACGTAGCCTCAGGTCAAGAACAAATTTTTGCTGGGCTACACAATTTTTTTTAAATGTAAATAAAATAACTACACACAACTTGGACTGCTTTCTATTTAAGTAAAAGTGGCAGGTTTCTTTTCAAGAACAAAAGTTGCTCAGCTTTCTCGCATGTTATGGGGGGGATCTGTGGATGACGGACACTGTTATGGGGGGGATCTGTGGATGACGGACACTGTTATGGGGGGGATCTGTGGATGACGGACACTGTTATGGGGGGGATCTCTGGATGATGGACACTGTTATGGGGGGAATCTGTGGATGACGGACACTGTTATGGGGGGGATCTGTGGATGACGGACACTGTTATGGGGGGGATCTGTGGATGACGGACACTGTTATGGGGGGATCTGTGGATGACGGACACTGTTATGGGGGGATCTGTGGATGACGGACACTGTTACAGGGGGATCTGTGGCTGGCACTGTTACAGGGGGGGGATCTGTGTCTGGCACTGTTACAGGAGGGGATCTGCGGATGGCACTGTTATGGGCTGGGGGGATCTGTGGGTGGCACTGTTATATATGTGCTATCCACAGACCCCCCAGCCCATAACAGTGCCATCCACAGACCCCCCCCCCAGCCCATAACAGTGACATCCACAGACCCCCCCCCAGCCCATAACAGTGACATCCACAGACCCCCCCCAGCCCATAACTGTGCCATCCACAGATCGCACCCGCTTCCCCCTCCCCCCACGCTGCCGCCAGTATACAAATATAAGATGTTATATTCATTTATTAGTTATTAAACATGCCCCCTCAGTCCTATTACTACCTTACATCCTAATCGCTTCTGTAGAATTCAGGCAGCCCAAGCTGGGCGGCCGGCGCGTCTCTCACTGACGTCACTTGCCTGCGCCGCCGGCTTCATTCAGGCACATGACAAGAGTTACGCTGCCGCCCGCCTGGCCTGCCTGAATTCTACAGATGCGATTAGGATGTAAGGTAGTAATAGGACTGAGGGGGCATGTTTAATAACCAATAAATGAATATGACATCTTATATTAGTATACCGGAGCGGCGGGGCGGGGCTATACTACACTGACTGCACCGCCCCGCCGCTATTGCCAGCCCCCAGATCCTCCTCCCAGTCCCTCCCCAAGTCCCCGCTCGCTCCTACATCGCAGCTTGCGATGTAAAACGGCAAGCATTCGCCCCATAAGACGCAGGGGCGTCTTATGGGGCGAAAAATACGGTACTTGGTGGGTGACAAATCCCACAAATCCCAAACCCCATATTTTCTGCCGATATGTACCAATATCGGCCGAAATGGATTAGGCCCATTTTCGGCCGATATTTTCGGCCGCCGGAATTTCGGTGCACCCCTATTTATGACCAATTTGTGCAGAAATCCATATCATTCCAAAGGGTTCACATACTTTTTCTTGCAACTGTATATATATATATATGTATATATATATATATACATACATAGCATATTTTATATATTATATACCGCATTTTTCGCCCCATAAATACTTTTTTCCTCCAAAGTGCGTCTTGTGGGGCAAATACTAATGAAGCGATTCCAGTATGGAAGCGCTTCATTAGTACTGGAGGATCGGGAAGCAGTGAAGGCTCTTTACTCACCACTTCCTGGTCCTCGGCTCGGCTATCGGCTGTGCAGGGCTGTGCACAGCGCGTGGGCACTCTGAGGATTGCGATGGTGAGGAGTGGTGGCGTCCCCAGGAGCAGGAGAGATAAGTGCCTTTTTTTTTTTTTTTTGCACTGGGGGCTGATGGCTAACATATAGGGGTTGATATATGGGGCTGATGGCTGACATATGGGGGCTGATGGCTGACATAAAGGGGCTGCTGGCTGACATATAGGGGCTGATGGCTGAATATATGGGGATGATGGTTGAATGTATGGAGCTGATGGCTGAATATATGGGGCTGATGGCTGACATATAGAGGCTAATGGCTGACATATGGGGGCTGATGGCTGACATATAGGGGCTGCTGGCTGACATATGGGGGCTGCTGGCTGACATATGGGGGCTGCTACGTATAAAGGCAAGTTGTTTACTGTGTAAACAAAAGAGAGAGGGCGCACCATAGGGTAAAAACGTTTGGAAATTCAGATTAAATCCCAATTTGGGAGGCTCACTTTGCAGGGTTGCACAATTATAGGCACAACGTTAATGTAGGCATGTGGGAGATGATTTAATCCCCAATATGAAGGTTGGTATGCAGCCACGGATGTAGATGTCCTCGGATAAGCGTGCCTAGGCCCACACGGAGGATTAAAATGACAGGAAGAAAAGGAACATCTCTCGGCGCAAGGAACCAACCAGAGGTAGACGGTGAATCTTCAAAAGTTTTATTGCAATAAAACTCTTGAAGATTCACCGTCTACCTCTGGTTGGTTCCTTGCGCCGAGAGATGTTCCTTTTCTTCCTGTCATATGGGGGCTGCTGGCTGACATATGGGGGCTGATGGCTGACATATGGGGGCTGATGGTTGACATATGGGGGCTGATAGATGGCTGACATATAGGGGCTAATAGATTGCTGAAGGTTAGGGGGTTGATCTAAAGGCATTGGGGGTCTGATTTGAGATCTGATTGACATTTTGGGTCTGATTGCTGGTCTGACCTGAGGTGGAATGGAAAATATTTTTTTCTTATTTTTCAATGTTGATTCTAAGCTTTTTGAGAACCAGTAACCCTGTCTGTCCTTTCCAACTTTCCAACTTTTAGTCCACAATTTTCAACAAGATCAGCACACTCCTCTCCTGAAATACTCTGCACTGCTGATAAATCCAGCTCCTTTCACTCTCTGTGTGATATGCTGCTCATCTTTTTGTTGCGTCTCCCGCTCCCCAAAAATCAATAAGCAAGAAAGGGGAGGATAATGAGGGAGTGTAGGCAGGAAAACCTTAAAACTTCCATTCTCCTCAAATTTTAGTCCATTTTTCCTCAGTATTTCTCTGCTTATATAGAATGTTTTCATATCTCTTAATCTTATTAACCGGGTTAACCCATGAAGTAATACTTGGCGTATTTTTAGAAAACCAAACCCTAGCAATAAAAAGTCTCACCAATAACTTTTTTTAATAATAATGAATTGTCCCACCGTGTCCTCAGCCTCCACTACAGGGACAATACACAGTGCCCCTCTAGCATACCACATGTGCAGGGCATGTCGGTGTCACTGTGTTCTGCACCTTGTTTTCTCCACAGACAGGATCCGTTTTTTGTGGGTTACTGTTCTGACGGATCAGAGGAAGGGCAAAATAATCAGTGATGTCAACACAAACTTACTGTTGACACCCTCTTCACTCTGTCGGGGGTGTAAAAGGAGTGCTCTTCTTCTTGGCGTTAACATCGATCTGTAAGGCTGAGTTCATACTTGAGTTATTTGGTCAGTTTTGGCCCAGTGACTTCCCAAATAAGTGAAGTGTGCAGTTATTCTAAGAGCGACACCTGTCATCTGCATGTCATACTGTCTCACAGTATTGTTTCACTACCACAGCAGACTCCCTATGCGTGTTACTGCAAGGAACAGTGTTCTACACCACTATAAAGGCTCTCTGCAGCCAGGAAATAGCCAACTTTTAACGAAATTTGCTGCTAATATATTCGGATCGAACCAAAAAAAATTATGAAAGAAATTTGGCGAACCGCCACATTGAATTTTTAAAAACTTTGATCATCTCTAATATCTACCTAGCTTACCTCTAGCTAACAAATCTGTATGGACATAATATTCATGTATTTGATATGACATTTGTATTTCATATTTACCTATGCCCAGTTCATTACTGAGAACAGTATATCAATTTTGTAACTAGATCATTTTAAATAGAACATTCTGTTACCTGCTATTATAATAAGCTATTAACACACAATCAGTAAAAGAGAAGTATCGTTGCAAAGTGTGACCTTGTTGAACTATAGTTCTCATTACAAATGCTACAGTCATTCATTTTCCTCTTGGGACCTTTTTTTTGTGACATTCACAAAGAACTGCAGTTGCAAATACTGAGTATGATTACATGTAAATTCTGCCTTATATACCTGATGCAATGTCAAATTACATGTAGTGGTTTGCTGACAAAGTGAATTACACATCGATGATGTATGTGTCTTATAAGAAGCAAACCAGTACACTGTAGATGCTAGTTATAGGGCTTTATGTGGTATAAAATCTTTCCATCACCTAAAAAAATAATAATGTTAGAACAAGCCATACAAAACAAGGTACCTACATCTTGGTATTGACATTAGCAAATTTATTAATCTCCCCCTTGTGTGTATGTGTATGTGTGTGTGTGTGTATATATATATATATATATATATATACATATATATATATATATATATATATATATATATACACTGCTCAAAAAAATAAAGGGAACACAAAAATAACACATCCTAGATCTGAATTAATTAAATATTCTTCTGAAATACTTAGTTCTTTACATAGTTGAATGTGCTGACAACAAAATCACACAAAAATAAAAAAATGGAAATCAAATTTTTCAACCCATGGAGGTCTGGATTTGGAGTCACACTCAAAATTAAAGTGGAAAAACACACTACAGGCTGATCCAACTTTGATGTAATGTCCTTAAAACAAGTCAAAATGAGGCTCAGTAGTGTGTGTGGCCTCCACGTGCCTGTATGACCTCCCTACAACGCCTGTGCATGCTCCTGATGAGGTGGCGGACGGTCTCCTGAGGGATCTCCTCCCAGACCTGGACTAAAGCATCTGCCAACTCCTGGACAGTCTGTGGTGCAACGTGACGTTGGTGGATAGAGCGAGACATGATGTCCCAGATGTGCTCAATTGGATTCAGGTCTGGGGAACGGGCGGGCCAGTCCATAGCATCAATGCCTTTGTCTTGCAGGAACTGCTGACACACTCCAGCCACATGAGGTCTAGCATTGTCTTTCATTAGGAGGAATCCAGGGCCAACCGCACCAGCATATGGTCTCACAAGGGGTCTGAGGATCTCATCTCGGTACCTAATGGCAGTCAGGCTACCTCTGGCGAGCACATGGAGGGCTGTGCGGCCCTCCAAAGAAATGCCACCCTACACCATTACTGACCCAATGCCAAACCGGTCATGCTGGAGGATGTTGCAGGCAGCAGAACGTTCTCCACGGCGTCTCCAGACTCTGTCACGTCTGTCACATGTGCTCAGTGTGAACCTGCTTTCATCTGTGAAGAGCACAGGGCGCCAGTGGCGAATTTGCCAATCTTGGTGTTCTCTTGCAAATGCCAAACGTCCTGCACGGTGTTGGGCTGTAAGCACAACCCCCACCTGTGGACGTTGGGCCCTCATATCACCCTCATGGAGTCTGTTTCTGACCGTTTGAGCAGACACATGCACATTTGTGGCCTGCTGAAGGTCCTTTTGCAGGGCTCTGGCAGTGCTCCTCCTGTTCCTCCTTGGACAAAGGCAGAGGTAGCGGTCCTGCTGCTGGGTTGTTGCCCTCCTACGGCCTCCTCCACGTCTCCTGATGTACTGGCCTGTCTCCTGGTAGCGCCTCCATGCTCTGGACACTACGCTGACAGACACAGCAAACCTTCTTGCCACAGCTCGCATTGATGTGCCATCCTGGATAAGCTGCACTACCTGAGCCACTTGTGTGGGTTGTAGACTCCGTCTCATGCTACCACTAGAGTGAAAGCACCGCCAGCATTCAAAAGTGACCAAAACATCAGCCAGGAAGCATAGGAACTGAGAAGCGGTCTGTGGTCACCACCTGCAGAACCACTCCTTTATTGGGGGTGTCTTGCTAATTGCCTATAATTTCCACCTGTTGTCTATCCCATTTGCACAACAGCATGTGAAATTGATTGTCACTCAGTGTTGCTTCCTAAGTAGACAGTTTGATTTCACAGAAGTGTGATTGACTTGGAGTTACATTGTGTTGTTTAAGTGTTCCCTTTATTTTTTTGAGCAGTGTATTTATATATATATAGAGCGAGGCAGCACTCCAAATTCTAGTGAGAGGGTGATGACCCAATTTATTTCCTAGGCAACGTTTCAGCCTACTCAATGAGGCGTTTGACAAAGGCCTCATTGAGTAGGCCGAAACGATGCCTGGGAAATAAATTGGGTCATCATCATCTCACTAGAATTTGCAGTGCTGCCTCGTTCTTTGGACATATTATACAGTGGAGGAGAAGCCTGCCTTCCCTGAGGACCTGAGGAGTTGCACCCTATTCACACCATCTGACTGTGCTGCTGCTCTATCTGTGTTGTTTTATATATATATATATATATATATATATATTAATATCTACACTAGTATATATTAAGGATGAGCAAATTTCTTAAAATTTGTTTCGCTCTGATTGGTCCGAACCTGCAAAGAAATTCAATTCAGGTACGACTTGATTTTACTCAAATGAGAGATAGTCACCCGCTTCGGGAATCTCATAGGCCAGACAAGTCTCCTCTGTGTTTGCAATTTAGCTTTCCTTCCAAAAAGGAACAGAAAACAAAGCAAATATTACAACCAGATATTGATCCAATAAGTCAATGTTTAGACTCTTAAACAGGCTTTGAAGCATAACTTAAATTGCTCCTCATCAGTGCAGAGAAAACTGGCTTAGCTAGGTGAAAGGCCTTGGTTGGGATTGGGGGGTGGGGTTACTATTTTTCCTTATGGAAAGCACCTGAGCACCTAGTAGGCGTAAGAAGCCTTATAGGCCAGGTGATAATCCTATGGGCAATACTCCTATAAAAATTAGTTTTCCTTACTAAAGGATAAGAAAGGTAAGGGTGAATTTCTGTGTGGACTACATCCAGCGTTGAAATAAATAGAGACATTCAGCTTCAGAAAATCTGTTAAAAACCCTGTAGAATGCTAATTAAGCAGTACACAGCACAGGGACAATTTACAGAGGACTGTTGCCTCCTCGCTACATAAAGACTTCCCCCATGTTATCCTCTGGGGCTGAAAATCACTGCACTGTGTTCTGAATAATGGTTTGTTGCAGATTTTCGGAAGATGAATGTCTCCATTTATTTAAATAGGGGTGTAGTCTGCATAGAACTCCAACCTTAGCTTTTTTCTCCTTTAGGAAGGAAAGCTAATTTGTATAGCTTTTTCCCAGAAACCCAGAGGAGTGTTACCTTGCCTAATAGAATCCTTACACCTACTGCTCTTCATAAGAGAAAAGGATTCACCCTTCCTTCTCAGATCCCAACCAAGGCATCTCACCTAGCTCAACCAGTTCTCTCTGCTCTGTACTGATGAGGGAGCAATCTAAGTTATGCATCAAAGTCTTTTTAAAAGGCTAAGAATTTACTTATTGCCCCCCCTTCCCCTGATTTCCCAGACCCCAATCTGTGAGATATGCTGGAAAAATGAGTCCGATCCATGGAGACCGCACTTCACAATTTATAGAACTTAAAGTATCTCCTACTATCATTTTGGTGCCATATAGCACAGGACATCTTCAGAGGTCTTGTGTAATCAATACCTTGATAAGCTAGAACTGTTTTGGTGGCACATGCGGGACTTACAGAATATAAGCCAAGAATAACAAGTAATATTATGGCTAATTGATGTATATATTTCTAGTACTGTTATCACCAAGGCTCCCTGTACTCCCAGTTTAGGACTAGTGATGTCATTATTCTGTCATAGTGACATTACAAAGTATTAGATTCTCATATTATTGAGGCCAAAAAAATGTGGTAAGTAGAGCATAAAGTATACTCTACAGAGCTTCAGATAGGGTTCACTGTATTGTGAGGACAGTTTTAAAATACACTACTTAGCATAGAAATTGCAGCACCAAGAAGGGCAAGCCATAAGGTCAAGTAAATCAAGGAAGATGTTGCTAAAATCTGCACATGATCAAATTTTCTGCACTTAGCTCCAATCTGTGGCATATGGGAGTGGTATAAAGCCACATCAAACCTCAAAAAGTTAAATCATGTCATGTGGAATGAATGTGCGATGCCTCCTGTTCGTAGCTGTATCATTACTTATGACAAACTGAGAGGGACAGAATCTTTCACCTGAGAGACCTTGGTTTATCACTATGGAAGAGTGCTACAATCCTAAGCCAAGATGTCAGAAGTCTTCAATATTGCAGCAAGAGGTGCAAGAGGCGAAAGACGGATCATCTGATTAGAAGAATGTAGTAGTGAACCATTCTATACTGAAATTGGACTTCACATCCCAATCTTAGGGTGGCAAAAAGTGTCTACACAAACCATCAGAAGACATTGTGCATGACATTGGCTTACAAGCTAGATGTCCACCTACAGGTGTTCAATTGACCTCATGCCACCATTCTTTTTTATTTTATTTATATTTTTATTGTAAATTTCAATATATAACAGAGGGTAACAGAGGGTAACAGGGTACCAAGGTATAGGCTCGCAGGCCATGTCAAATATAAGATATGATACAGAGGTTATACACTTTCATTGTAAAAATTACAAAAAGCATGAGTTAGCTCACAGTACAGTCATCAGCGATTTGAAAAAGACGTGTGATAAATGTTGTGTTTGCCAAACTGAAGTCTGAGAAGAGGACGACATGACCTGATACAAGAGGTCTTAAGTCTACCATGTGGAATATGAGAATCTCCTAGTCAAGACGTTAATTACATTGGGAGAGTGTGATGAATGATGACATATGTATGTCTTAAACCGTTAAGTCAACTATGGGATATGCTAAGTTGTGAGGGATCTATATTTAGACCACAGGGACCATCTCTTTAGGAACATCAAGTGTGTACGGGATTCCCATGAAGATAGTTCCTCAAACCTATAGATCTGATCCATTTTTTGGGTCCATTGTTCTTGGGAAGGGACTTCAGATTGCAGCCAAAATTTAGGGAGTAGAAGGCGGGCCGCCAGCAACATCTGTGAGAATACAAAGGGTAGCTTAACTTTCTCCTTTTCTTGGGAGAGGGACAGTAAAGCTAGCTGGGGAGAAGGTTGGATCGAGGTGCCACAGACTCTGTTGGCAACTGAGAAAATCTCACACCACCACTTATGGATAAGGGGGCAAGCCCACCATATGTGAAGAAAGGTTCCTCTCTCCCCAAGGCACCTCCAGCAAACGTCAGAAGCAGACACAGAAAATCTTGCTGTCTTGTCAGGCGTATTGTACCATCTGGTGAGGATTTTATATCCATTTTCCTGAATTCTAACGCAGCGGGAGGCACCATGAGGGGATTCAAGTAGTTTAGGTAGACCTTCAAATGGAATTCTAATGTTCAAGTCAGTTTCCCAGTGTTTCACAAAGGATGGTTTAGCTATCATTGGGGGCAGCCGCAGTTTACTGTATAACAGTGAAATGAGTTTTCTGGGTGTTGGGTGTATTGAAATCAGAGCTTGCAACCAAACCAAAGGGCGAGAAAGATCCCCTATTTTAATATGTTGTTTTAGATAGGCTCTGAGGTAAGCAATGGAGAGGAAATCTCTCGGGTGGGGGTTGAGCAAGGCATTTGTTTCATTTAAGTCCATCCACCCTCCTGTAGGGAGAGCCAAGGAGGTTATAGGAGTTGAGGCGGAGATAAGTCCTATTGAAGTTGATTTTCTGAGGGTAGAGGGGGCTGTATTAATAACATCAGACACAGATAAGGTGGGGGAAGGAAATGGGATGGAGCAGTGTGAGGAGGATAACCACTTCCAAACTTCCAGCGTGGCTTTAACTATTGGGTAGTGAGGCACAAGGCCAGGAAGAGCCAGTCTATGACCCAAGAGAAGTGATCTAACTGGTCCGTTCAAAATATCTAATTCTATCTGAACCACTGCGGAGGAAGGGGGAGAACGTAACCAAGCTATTGCGCGTGATAGAAGAATAGCTTTCCCATATAACTCGGGGTTTGGCAAGCCAATTTCCCCAGCATGCCTCGGCTTAGTGAGGAGAGCAGTTGAAAGTCTCGCTTTCTTTCCACACCAGATGAAAGACCTGAACTTTTGCATAATCGTATCATAATAGTGTTTTGGGACAGGTATGGGGAGAACTTGCTGTAGGTATGTGAGACAGGGATGTATTAAAGAAGAAAGAAGGTTTTTGCGACCAAACCAGGACAGTGTTGGGTTCGAGCGGGCCAAGTTATCAATAGCTTCAAAACCGAATTTTTTAAGGGGGTGTAGTTAAGAGAGAAAAGTTCCGATATTTCAGGACTAATCTTGACCCCCAAATATGTGATATTAGGGGAGGACCAATTAAATGGAGACTCCATCATCAGTTGACTTTTGGTTGTCTGGGAGATGCCTAAGCAAAGGACTAGTGATTTGCTGGCATTAATTTTGAAATCTGACATGACACTATATGCCTTAAGGTGAGTCTGAATTCGGGGTAAGGATACCTTCGGGTTGATTGTCATCATAAGAACATCATCTGCGAAGGCAGCTATTTTTTGTTCCCTGCCTCCCAAACATAGACCTACTACCTCCTGGTCCAATCTTATGGTAGCCAAGAGTGGCTCAAGGGCCAAAATAAATAAGAGGGGTGATAGGGGGCAGCCCTGACGGGTCCCGTTTCTAATGGGAAAAGGGGAGGATAGGTTACCATTAACTAATACTGAAGCTGTTGCATGTTCGTACATCAAGAAAGTAGATTGAACAAAGGAATCAGGCAAACCAAAGCCCAGCAGTGCTTGCTTTAAGTATAACCAATTAACCCTATCGAATGCTTTCTCAGCATCCGTGCTAAGTAAAAGCATAGGAGAGGAGATTCGTTTGGCATGACAAAGAGTATTTATCACTCTGGTAGTGTTATCCTTGCCTTCCCTGTTGCGGATAAAACCTACCTGGTCCCCATGGACGAGTTGAGGGAGAAGAATAGCTAATCTATTGGCTAACATCTTGGCCAGGAGCTTGAGGTCTATGTTTAGGAGGGAAATGGGCCTGTAATTGGAACATATCTTGGCATCTTTCCCTTCCTTAGGAAAGAGAGTAATGTGGGCCGCAGTCATATCTCTTGAAAGAGGAATTCCCTGAAAAGTCTGGTTGCATACTTCTAAAAGATGGGGGAGAAGGAGTTCATGGAATTTTTTATAGTAAGCTAATGGCAAACCGTCAGGGCCTGGACTCTTTCCTGCCGGCATTTGGTGCATTGCTTTTTTAAGTTCAATTATGGAAAAAAGGGATTCCAGACTAGATTTCTGTTCTGGGGAGATGTTAGGAAGTTTAGCAGCTTTCAAGAAAGAAGATGTAGCGGAGGCACGAGTATTTGGGTCTGTGGCTGAGGGAAGGTTATATAAATCATTGTAGAATGAACGAAAATGGGCAGCAATCTGGTTAACAGAGAAGATAGGAGAACCATCATGCGAGGATAGCTGGTGGACGTAATTTGCTGATCTCCTCCCTTTAACTCTGTTCATAACAAATTTTGTGGCTTTATCGCCATGTGCGAAAAATTTGTGCTGGGAACTCATGTAATATTTGGCTGCTCTAGAAGATAGGAGGGATCTTAGTTTGGCCCTATACTTCGATAATTCTTGGAATTCAGGGTCAGAGGGTTTATTTTTGTGTTGCGACTCTAGTCTCTGGATATTTTTTAGAGTTTCATCAATTTCTCTTTCCCTTATTCTTTTTTGGTGAGTGCCAATATTGATGAATTGTCCCCTAATTACTGGTTTGTGAGCATCCCAGAGAGTGTTCACTGCTCATTCGGGGTTTTTATTTAGCGAAAAATACTCGGTGATGTGTTTGGAAATTAAATCTACTGAGTCCTGGTAGCCCAGGAGGGATTCATTTAGGCGCCAGTTGAAGCACGAGGGAGTTTCGTTAGGGGCTAAGACAGAAAGAAATATGGGGGAATGGTCTGAAACATGTATAGAGCCAATAGACGCCTCTCTACACAAATGTATGTGTTCTTTAGAGATAAAGAGGTAGTCTATTCTGTGATAGGTACCATGTATTGGGGAGTAGAACTTGAAGTCTGAATCATTAGGGTGATGTGATCGCCAGACATCAATCAGGTGTAGGTCCCATAAAGCATTTCTGATGGTTTTTGAAGCTTTATTTGAGTGGGAAGATTTGTGAGAAGAGGTATCCAGTTGTGGGAAAATAGCTACATTTAAGTTGCCCCCTGCAATTACTATACACTCCTTAAATGATTCTATGACAGGGAATATGTCGGCGAACCACTGAGCTTGATTAGAGTTAGGGGCATATAAATTGATAAGGGTGTAAGTTTGAGGCCCTATAGTGCCTTTAAGTAGTATAAATCTACCGTCTGGGTCAAGGATTTGGCTAACAAATTTAAAGGGGATTTTCCTTTGCAAACCAATGCTGACCCCGCTAGAGGCCGAAGAACTACCCCCACAGTGATACCAATTGGAATAGTGCGAAAACCGCATGTCAGGGTAGTGGTTGAAGCGGAAGTGTGTCTCTTGCAGGAAAATCACTCCAGCCCCGGCTTTTCTTAGAATGGTAAAGATTTGGCTCCGTTTTGAAGGGGAATGAAAACCTTTAACATTGTAGGAGGCCACTATCAGATCAGCCATTAGGTATGGTGTGTGTGGTAGTACCTTGCTGCTGGCGTGACTTTCCCGGAGAGAATATAGCAGATTGGTGATGATCCGCTGCTTCATGCGTCTTGGAAGTTGAAGTAGGTAGGAGAATATTCCTTTTCAGTGGAAGAAATAGATACCTTGGATTAGGGATAAGGGGAGGGAACAGAATACAACAAATTAAACAAACAACATAGGAGAGAGAAAAGACATTCTTAAATATGTCCTGATCGGGAGGGGGGTAATTGGTCTGTAGACCGGTTGGGAGATCGTATAACGCCCATAAGAAGGCATTAGTAGGGCAAGAAAGGGAGGAAAGGCCCTTAAGGCCAATAGTGCAAGTTGTATAAAATCACAATGGCACTAAGATCTTAAAATAAGTGAATGGGAAATTATGACTTCTAAATAACAGCATCACATAAAACAAGCAAGAATAGATCACTTATTACAATCTACTGTTCTTGAGAAAGGCTCCTCGGTGTGAGATGCATGCCTCTTTTCTTGGAACGGGAGGACTTCGGCGTACGTAGCACTTCAAAGGGAGTCATCTTGGGAACATCAGGTAAGGCATTTAAATCTTGAAAAAGTTCCCAGTTTTCAATCGGCAGTGCAGGTATATTCAGTAGCTCATAAACGGTTGTGAGATCCGTGAAAGATGAGATGTTAACCCTCTTGCCCGCATATGTGAAAGCTAGGCCAAACGGATAGGACCAACAGTACAGCACTTTATTAGAGCGGAGCCAGTCCGTCAGGGGCTTGAGGGACCTGCGTCTCTTCAAAGTTGAAGGAGCTAAGTCCTGATATATATCAATCTTATATTCTTCATATTCTATGTCGGAGCGGTTACGTGCCTCTAGGATAGCAGTTTTCACTTGAAAATTGAGAAATTTGCATATGATGTCCCTGGACGGTTCGGTCGGCTTAGGCTTAGGTCTCAGGGCTCTGTGCGCCCGTTCTATGACCACTTCGTGTGGGAAGTCAGGGCCCAGTAGCGATCCGCATATTTCAATTATAGTAGCCGAAATATCACCTGGGGGGACCGATTCTGGCACTCCTCTAAATCTCAGATTATTTCGGCGCCCCCTGTTTTCCTGATCTTCTAAAGAAGCATGAAGGTCATTCAAATACATTGCGCAGCGGCGAAAAGAATCTGACACTGCAGACTGGTGAGTTAAGATGGCTGTTTGGTGCGATTCAAGGGTTTCCACACGCTCCCTAATATGCCTCACCTCGTGCCTGCAGGCTGACAATTCTGCCAGGATCGGTTCCATTACTCTATTAAGAGCTCGGTCGAGGTATTTCCTTGTGATCGGTTGCTCAGTAGTAGAGTGGATGTCCTCTGATCCGCTTTCTTCCTCCGATTGGGCAGATGCGCGCTTCGGAGCTTTAGGTTGCGGTGTTGGCGCCATCTTGGGCTCTCTGGCAGCTATCGTGGTGGCCGCTTTCTTGAGAAATTTCTCCATATCTCCCCCAGGAATTTGATTTTTGGAGGTAGCAGGGGGATCACCTTGCCTGGCATTCCCGATTTTCACCATTCTTGCCACAATAAGCTAGTTTTAGCTGGCGTTAGGGACGATTCTCCTTACAGAGCAGAGAGCTATGCGACCATCTTCATCCGGCGCAAGCTCCGCCCCCTCCTCATGCCACCATTCTTAAAGACTATCATGGTGCCTAGCAAGATGGCAGTGAAGGCCCAACCGGTAGTCCTCCAGCTGTTGCAAAACTACAACTCTCAGCATGCCTGGACAGCCTACAGCTATTAGGGCATGCTGGGAGTTTTAGTTTTTCAACAGCTGGAGGGCCTCAGGTTGAGCATCGTAGATCTTCAGCAATGAGTTCCACCTTTGTTTTGAATGCAATGATAGCCATAGATTAGTCTGGAGACCATATTGGCAATCCCTTGATGAGGCCTTAACAAGGGAACCTAACATCGGTCCTACTCCTGGGATTATGGTGTGGGGTGGCATAATGTAAGGTAGCTGGACTCCTCTAGTCTTCATTCTAGGTACACAAACAGTTCGGTATCACATTGGAAGCAGTGGTATGGTCATTTCTCCAAAGTGTCCCAAGGACATCGCCAGGCCACATGTTGCCCATGCTACTATAAGCAACCTGTGTGGCCTAAACATGCCATCATTGCCTGCAGCATCTCTGAACTTGTCTCCAATCAAGCACATATGGGACATTATTGGTCATAAACTGCAAAGGGAGCTGTCAACAGTGGATCTTGATGATTTGTGTGCACAAATGCATTCAGAGTGGCAGACCATTTATCAGACAATCATTATTGACATAATTGATAGCATGTCAAGGCGTGTACATATGTTTATTTCTCTGTGTGGCACTCATACACAATACAAAATAAATCAACATGTTTTTAATATTTTGTTTACTTTTTTTAACATTTAGGGTAAATTCAAATCACCGTTATGGATTCCGTTATTGTTTTCCGTTCTAACATGGTTATAACGGAAAATAACGGAATCCATAAGATGGAAGTCAAAACGGAAGCCTTTAAGTGGCATTTCGTTTTGATCCTTCATAATACAAGTCTATGGGTAGCACAACGGATCCGTCCTGGTTTCCATTATGCAGGAGTCCAGTCCTGCATATCGGAAAGGAAACCAGGACAGATCCGTTATGCTGCCCATACACTTCTATTATGATGGAATGCAAAATGGAAGCCTTTAAAAGGCATTCCATTTTGCTTTCCGTCATAATAGAAGTCTAAGGGCAAGCATCACAGATCCGTCTAGTTGCCGTTATGCAGAACAGAAAAAAAGTCCTGTCGACAGGACTTTGTTTTCCGTCTTGCATAATGGAAACCAGACGGATTTTTTATGATTCCCATAGTCTTCTATTATGACGGATCAAAATGGAATGCTTTTTAAAGGCTTCCGTTTTTACTTCCATCTTATGGATTCCATGATTTTCCGTTATAACCATGTTTTAACAGAAAACAATAATGGAATCCATAATGGTGATGTGAATTGGGTAGTTGCTAATGCAAGCCACGTGCAATACATAAATGGCATATATGCATGTGGTCACACCCAAGAATACATTTTATGAGTTTGCAGAAAACTTCACTGCCATATCTTTACATATAGTTTTCTTGATAGTTTGTTAAGTAGCTACATTAACGCTTTTGTGCTCTGTGACATACTATTATATCACTGAGTGCAGTGAGTTAAAGGGAGTCTGTCATCAGTTTTGACCATGGAAAACTGATGATAATGCTAGGTAGAGGCCAATGAGAGTAGGACAATTATACACCTTGTGGAGCTTTTATTATCAGGAATATTGTAAATGTGAAATGTTATTCTGCTGGGCAGTGCTCCTGCCAATGCTCAAGAGGTAGAGCTTCTCAATGAAGTGCTTTCTTAATAAAGTGTCTCTACAGCTCCTCCACACCTTTCCTCTTCACATCTTCAGGGCACACAGGTGGAATAAGTTCTATAATGGCCCTGGTGACCTATTCTGGTTATATATTGCTTGGATAGTCCCCTGATAAACTCAGACTTGGCAGGAAATGTGTTGGGACACTATAAGGTTTGTGTAGAATGCAAGTAGAATGAGGTTCCTGCAGGGGGTTGTCTCCTCTGGGGTGGTTTGTCCTGCAGCCCATATATATGATTGTTATTAATGCACTTTATATGTCTGTAGCTCACTGATGTGTGATTTTTAACCTGATTTTTAATAGAATAATTAAAAGTTAAGTTTGATGCACAGGGTGGGCCATTTATATGGATACACCTTAATAAAATGGGAATGGTTGGTGATACTAACTTCCTGTTTGTGGCACATTAGTATATGTGAGGGGGGAAACTTTTCAAGATGGGTGGTAACCATGGCGGCCATTTTGAAGTCAGCCATTTTGAATCCAACTTTTGTTTTTTCAATAGGAAGAGGGTCATGTGACACATCAAACTTATTGGGAATTTCACACGAAAAACAATGGTGTGCTTGGTTTTAACGTAACTTTATTCTTTCATGAGTTATTTATAAGTTTTTCTTTGTTTACAGCCATTGACATGTCGCCGAGGTTAACACGTGAGGAGCGGATAGAAATTGTGTTGATGTCTGGTGAACGCAGTAACCGGGTCATTGCAGCAGATTTCAATGCAAGACACCCTACGAGACCACCCATCTCCCATGCTACAGTTAGCAAACTGCTTGCTAAGTTTCGTGAAACTGGTTCTGTGTTGGATTTGCCAAAATGTGGACGCATGAAATCTGTCTCTAATGAAGAAACATCAGTGGCTGTCCTAGCTTCATTCAGCAAGAGCCCACAGCGTAGTACTCGCCGCATGTCACTGGAGAGTGGCATTAGTCGAACATCCCTTCGGCGGATATTATCTACTCACAAATGGCACCCTTACAAACTCCAGCTACTGCAGCATCTCAACGAGGATGACCCAGATCGGCGCACTGAATTTGCAGAATGGGCAAAACAAAAATTGGAACACTGACACTAACCCACATTGGATAGATCCCTCCAAGACTGTTGGAACAAAAAAAATGATGGTATGGTGTGGTATATGGGGTACAAAGATAGTGGGGTCATTCTTCATCAATGGAAACCTCAAGGCCACTGGATATGCCAAATTGCTACATGATGATGTGTTTCCCTCTTTATGCACTGAAGCTGGCACGTTCCCTGAGTTTTTCCAGAAAGATGGTGCACCACCACATTATGGATGTCAGGTCCGAGCATTCCTAGATGAACAGTTTCCTGGAAAGTGGATTGGTCATCGTGGGCCAGTTGAATGGCCCCCAAGATCTCCCGATCTGACCCCCTTAGACTTTTATCTTTGGAGTCATCTGAAGGCAATTGTCTATGCTGTGAAGATACGAGATGTGCAGCACCTGAAACTATGGATACTGGAAACCTGTGCTAGCATTTCTCCTGTGGTGTTGCTATCAGTGTGTGAAGAGTGGGAGAAGAGGGTTGCATTGACAATCCAACACAGTGGGCAGCACATTGAACACATTTTATAAGTGGTCAGAAACTTGTAAATAACTCATGAAAGAATAAAGTTACGTTAAAACCAAGCACACCATTGTTTTTCTTGTGAAATTCCCAATAAGTTTGATGTGTCACATGACCCTCTTCCTATTGAAAAAACAAAAGTTGGATTCAAAATGTCCGACTTCAAAATGGCTGCCATGGTCACCACCCATCTTGAAAAGTTTCCCCCCTCACATATACTAATGTACCACAAACAGGAAGTTAATATCACCAACCATTCCCATTTTATTAAGGTGTATCCATATAAATGGCCCACCCTGTACTATGATTTCAGTGTTAACATGTCATTTGTACTGCAGAGTGAGCACCATTAAAACAAAACCCTAAAAACAATGGCAGAAGTGTTTCTTCACACTGTTGCTACCCAAAAAATGGTCAAAAGTTATACAAAATACCAAAATGATGACATTTAAACCTCGTCCCACATAAAACAAACACTAATATGGCTATGTTGATTAAAAAAAAGAATAGTGGAAATAAAATAAAAACATACTAAAAATGACAAAACAATCACTGTAGCCTTAAGTACCAACTATGTTGCATCTTTAAAGGGGTTCTCCAGGTTTTACTAAGTGATAGTCTATCCTCAAGATAGGCCATCACTAGCTGATCAGCAAGATGGGGGGTGGAGGGCTGACACCTCCACTGATTAGCTGTTTGGGTTAACAAAGCTGCATAGTTCATGTGCCAGAGCTGCACCTAAACAGATAATTAGAAAGGGTGCAGGCTGTCACCCCCCTTTCTCAATTAGCTAGTGATGACTTATCCTGAGCATAGGCCATCACGCAGTAAAAGCTGAACAACCCCTTTAAAGGGATAATTATCTTAGTCATATGTATTAGGGTCATGTAACTGGAATAAGATAGGGGAACTTTTGAATACCTGTATATTTAAATGGCTCTGCACATAAACCGTACTTCAAATATTCTCATGTTACTATTGTCAATTCAATACTTTTAGCTAAATATTGTTCAAAATGTTGCATATAGCTATTTTAGGAAATATTTGCCAAAGGCTTTGTTTCAATCTGTTTTAATTAGATGTACTAATGGATTGGTTTCCACCTACTGTACATGTGGTCGTAATATACAAAATGGTCAGACCTTTTATTGAAGTTTGGTTTTACTTACTATGTGAATTAGGGAAAATAACGTAAGTTATTCTGTAAAGAAAGTAAATACTTAATAAGTAGATAATTCTAATAATACATTTTGACATACTTACCAGCTGCAGAATTCTGAGGTTCTGACATTCAGTTATTATCATGATTGTTTGTTATGTCGAAACTATTGACAAGAATATTATTTTTTTAACTTCTAGCACTGACAATACACGTTTGGCCTTTGGACTCTCCTACTACTTTGTTTAGACTTTATAAACATGTTGTAATTTTCAGCAAAATACAACTGGGACTATTTTTCTTATGCCAAAATACAGATGTATATATATATATAGTAATTATCCATTAACCCTCTAGGATGTATAAGGTTATACAGTATCAACCCAAAATATATTTGTTTTATAAAAAGTAGATAGCGTCAAGTCACATACATTTAGAAGTGATAAAAATATACATTTTCAACTGTGGACTTGCTGCGAACTTTGTACTTTTATTGAACTTGGCAACAAAAAAAGGCATGCAGTGAATTTGAAAATCTGCAGTATTCTCCAAAATCAGCAAGTTGTTTTTTTTTGCCACCTATCACTGGAATTTAGTAAAAGTCTATTCACTAACATAATATGTAAGTCTGTCTTTAGAAGTTGGACTTAGAATATTGGCTTTATCTATATTAACTAATTAAAGAATTGCAGTATAGTGACTGGTGAAGTACTACAGGGGGTGCACATCTCACTCAGAAAGCTCAGATAGGTGAGGTAAAAGAATCTAGTGAAACTGGGTGGTTTTAGCAAAGTGGAGTTTTCTGAGGCACTTTTCTTTAACGTATTTTTTATAAGCTAGATTTTTATGGAATGGTGGGTAGGTTGGTAGAGGGACCTGCCATCCCCTCCCCATTCTAGTACAACATTGTCCCCTAACCTTAAGTAATCCCAGGTGTAGCTGCTGGGCTTATTACTGTGATGATAAATACAAAGCTGAAAAGCTCATTCAGTGTCAGTGCCTTGAGGAGAGTCTGATTGTGTGGTACCAAGTACCTAGGTGAGGTGACAATTCTGTTTAGTTAGTGTCCAAAAGGGCAAGGACTTTTGTTTTGTTTTTATGTTCTGTTTTGATGCTGTGGATTCACTCAAGCGACTGTATAGTCTGAGGCACAGAAGGCATGAACTCTAAAACGTAACTTTTAATATAAATAGGTAAAACCAAAATTTCGAAAAATCACAAAATGGGTTCGATCACAAACAAAAATGATAATAAACAAAATGTAAATATATCAAGAATGGTTCAAACGGAGGGGGGGGGGCGAGGTTCTATTCCAAGCAGAAACCCTCTGTACCCCTAAATACAGGGAAACACCCTGATGGTGGGTGTACCCTGCGCTGGAAGCTACCCCTGATAGCTCCCTAATACACCCTATAATGTACCGATGTGTTTCCTTCTGTCAGGTTCATCAGGAGACCAAAAATGTTTAATAGGGTACAGTCAAAACAAAAAAAAATCTGCCACGATATGCCCCAAGTCCTGTGCACGAAACTATACACAGGACAGAATTAAAAAAAAAACACACCAAAAGTCCTATCTGTTTCACGTTATAGTACACAGGAACTGGTGGGGATTACGCCTATAAATATTAGTCAAATGAAGTAAATATGTATACAGGTCCAGACAGGACTACTTACGTATCCAGGTGGTAAAGGGGCGCAGCAGCAGACAAAGAGAGATTTTGGCAGCAGCAAAGATACAGCTGATTTCTGGTGATGAGAAGTTCTATAAGTATGTGATGCTTTAAATAGTCCCAAGCGGATAGTTCTGCCAAAACTTAGGGTCACATGACTAACAATGTGACATGCTTGTCAAATAATCAGACGGAGTGAGATAATGAGCCACATGATCAACAATGTGATACATGGTCACATGATCTGACCGAATGCCAATAGAAATAGTAGATACCTAGTATAGTAGTGATAAGTAAAGTTTTCGAAAATTTTATTCGGCTGCTTCGCTAACAAGAAATTCAGATTTGATACGAAGTACTTGGTCACGAATTGCATTCCATTGTATGTAATGGGCGCCACCCCCCATTATTGAAACCCTCAGATACCAGGTACAAAGATGATTGCGGCATCTGAGAGTCACATTGAGGCCTTTCAGGGGTTAATCTGGGTTTTACCGCTATTTCAGGAAAAATTGATTCATTACGACGAAGCGCCAGGAAATTCAGATTTGTGGAGTATCTAATTCTTCCTGAAATTCAGATCAAATTACACTTTGTTAACTTTGATTCGCTCAATACTACTGATAAACTCATCTTTCTCAATGGTGGTATAGGCACTTAAAGACATTGGCACATAGGACATAATCAGTACCAGAACAACTCTTATATAATTGGAGAGAAAGGCAGCATTAAAAATAAATCACCCTCAGTCACCATTGCAGTGTTTCATAACCATCCTGTCAAGCTGCAATGCCCTGACATCCTAGTGAGCTTGTTGTGGGCTAACACTTAAGTAAAACTGCCAATTAGTCACACAGAGCTTCAATATAAAGCATGAGAGAGGGCTAGAGCAGAGACCTGAGCCACGGATGAGAAATAACATGTTTCAGAATACTTGACACTTCCTCTGAAGCTTAGACTACCATGTAGCTAAGCTATTATCAATCATAGCTGTGCTCATTGGGTATAGGCTTAAAGGGGTGTTCTTATGACAAATATGTATAGCATATTTTATAATCTCAATGCTGAGATACCTAAATATATTGCAAGCCTTGAGTCCCATGTCCATGACTAAAGTGTGTATCAAAGAAGGAAAATGCAGAGAAGGAAATAGCATGTATCTATATGGTACAGCCTATAGTTTGTGGGTAGATATTTAGAAGGTTGAAAACTTAATTGTAGGTCTTAAAGAGATTGTCCAACAAAGAATAAAGGAGATGCAACATTGCATAATCCCAGAAGCCTTTTGCTTCCTTGATATAGTGGCCTGTGGGATGTGGTGAGACAGAACGCGGCTGGGGAACCCATTTCTGGGAATAGCTATGGGTTCCAGAGGTTTCACCAACATCTATCATATAGTCTTGTAGACTGTAAGGCCTCATGGACAGAGTCCTGTCTTCTTCTGTACCAGTGTGCCATTTAGGTTGTTCAGTTTGTACTTGTTTTGTGTGATAGTGTGTTTTTTAAATATTATATATTATTTTTTTTCCTGGAAGTAATGGTGCTTTAAAATGAATGAATCATTTCTGGCATGATCTGTGGATACACCATAAATGTCTGCAAAAAGAATGAATTAATTAAGTATAAAAACTACTTTATCAGAAACCAAGTGTTTAGTGGTTGGTAGGTGCTCTAGATACGTAGTAGGACTGATAGTAGACCGAATAGTAAGCCAAAGGTAAGAAGTGATGAGGACACTATTTGATTTTTTTGGGGGAAAAACACACGCACACAGCCACAACCTTTTTAACTTTAACACAATTAAACCAACATTCAAACTCAACCGTCTTTGGAACATAGTAACGTGTTCCTCTAAGGATAGGTTAATATCAAGCTCCCCCTTCCAGGCCAGATTAAAGAAGCTGGGTTTTGCGGGTGCCACAAGAGCTTGTAAATCCAAAAAGCTTACTGGTGATGGACAGCAATCATGGCAAAGTCTCAAGCCAAGAAGAATCCAGCAGAGATGAATAACTCCATTAAAACTTCTGACAAATTATTGGTGCCTTGATAAAGGGTTGAGTAGAAGGGGTCTAGGTCAGGAATGTTCAAATTTAACAGTGGTACAGCATATTGTTAAGCTATAAATAAAGGTCATATTGACCCAAAAGGATCCCTAATGTTAGAGGAAGGAAGTTTAATGGAGTAAGTGGGCAAAAAGAGCTTGATGGATCCAGATAAGCTAAATATTAAGACATACAATGGTCCATCAAGTTACAATATTAATTGGCTCAAGGAAAACCATTGTATGTTGAAACCATTGTAAGTTGAGTAATCGGTTCCAAATCCCCAAAATGTCATGCAATATAAGAGAAAATGAAGATTTAATAAAAATAAGCAGATAACTAAGACAGATTAAACTTGTCCTTACATATAACAGTCAGGAATGGCTGCTAACTAGCAACTAATACAGCTATTTTACCAGAAAAGTGGCCTTTATTGGTTGGATCTGAGTCTGAGGCATTGTATGTTGTGTCTAGTTTCAACATATGATGGGTCAGAAAAGACCATTGTATGTTGAAATATTGTATCCTGAGACCATTGTATCTTGAAGGATCACTGTATTGGGCAATACTGTATGTGAAACGCAGTATTTTGGGGACTTGAAGTTGGGATTTAATTTGGTATGGTAGTGGATGATAGTTCAGGGAGAACAATAAGTTTGGGCTAAATAATAATTTGATCCCTAAGTAGGGAATTACTTACTCGGGACAGTGGATGAGAGAGTATTATAGGAAATATGTGAAAAACTTATTTCTTATGGCTGGAGCTAGTAAATTCAGCACTGTTCAGGTGCTGTATAGGTAGAATAAAAACAAACTTTTACCGCTCAACAGATAAAACTAGCAGTCTAGTTGACTTACACACAGTATTCATCCCCAACAAGTAGCCAAAAGTGAGTGTGTATGTTGTTTTTCACGTTGAATATATAATTCTCCAAACCATAGATGTTTCCACTGGATGCTCTGTTTTTCCATAGCTCTTCTGAGTCTATAGTTCCACAGGTTTCAAAGGGTAACTGTCATGTTTTCATAAAAAAAATTTTTTTAGCATATGTTACTACTGCAGCAGCATTATGCATAAAGCAATCTTTCATTTATTCACATACCACTGTTTTCCTTGAGTTTTTCCCTTAGTTATGACTGTTTAAACATTTACAATATGAGGACCTTCTCAAGATGGCTCCTTTGCCAGTTCTCTGAGGCCAAAACTGATTTTCCTCACTTCCCATACACACTTGCTGTAGCCAGCAGCTCCCTGCCAGCCAATCAGATTGGATTACTGAGAGACACGCCTCCTAACTCTGAAGCCTAATGCAGGCATGCAGTGTGAAGAACCGCCCCTCTGTCTTCTGTTTATACTAAAAGGAAGAC
Source organism: Bufo bufo (assembly GCF_905171765.1). NCBI lineage: Eukaryota > Metazoa > Chordata > Amphibia > Anura > Bufonidae > Bufo > Bufo bufo. The sequence goes on from NC_053390.1 coordinate 377,982,845, forward strand.
AGACAAGCCCTAGCAACGGTCTTTTAAGGGAGCAGTGGAAAGGGACAGAGGACATTAATGAAAGCTGTTATTGTGAGGTAATTACAGATCTTTTGACAATCATTGACAGACTAACTCAAGTATACATGCCTAGCTCAAATAAACTAGCAAATAAAAAAATATATATGACAGTTACCCTTTAAAGATCAATCCACACTGCAGTCCAATAGGGATCCTTTGAAAATAAAGTGAAAATAGTTCAACACCAACACACTAAGTACTTCAGCTGTACTTTTACATCATACAGAATATATGAATATAATCGCATATGAGCAATAAAATGTGTTTCGTCAATTCAGTTTCTTCCAGGGCATGTTTGGTGTGTACACTAATTAACTATTCAAAAGCTGTCAATTACCTGTAATCACTAGTGTTGATCACGAACATTCGAATTGCGAATTTTTATCGCGATATATATATATATTCGTAATTTCGAATATTCAATTTTTTTTTTAAATCAGTACACATGATCCCTCCCTGCTTCTAGCTTGTGGGCCAATGAGAAGGCTGCAATATCTTTGACTTTAGGAGTAGTGTTGATTGCGAACTTTCGTAATGCAAATTTTTATTGCAAATTTTTCAATTGCCAATTTCCGAAATCAAGAAAATAATGACTGGAGATAATGAATTCTCGAATATATGGCAAATATTCGCCCAAATATTCGCAAAATATCATGAATCCGAATATTGCCCCTGCCGCTCATCACTAGTAATCATCAACACCCGAACTCCATGCTTTGCGTTTTACAAACACATACAGTTCATAAAGTTCACACATACCATAATACACACATAACGTATCCTGACAAACAAATGGTTATCATACATGATCTTAAAAACTGATGAATATGTCCATATTCAAACTAAAATTGCCAAAATTCTGTTTTCTGTTACCTCACTCCCCCCCCCCCAAAAAAAATGAATAAAAAGGATCAACATATCATATGGTACCAATAGCTCATCATGCAAAAAAATAAAAAATTCCTCAAACATCTCTGTAGATGGAAATCTAAAAATGTTATGGATATATCAGAACATGGCAAGGTAAATGAAAAAATGTTAAAAAGCTTTTATTCTTGTAAAAGTGGTAAAACATAATAGAAACACTATACATTTGGCATCCCTGTAGTTGGACTGACTCAAAAAGAATAAGCTTGTAAAGTCATTTTAGTGCACATTGAATGGTATAAAAACAAAACATGAAAAACCATTTTTTTCAATTTCACCCCACAATAGTCCCCACCCCCTGTTATCCAATACAAGATGTGGTAAATTAAATAGTGGTGCCTTTAAAAACTTGGCTATTTGAATGGAAACTATAAAAAGTTACGGCTTTAGGATCGAGGGGAGAATAACCAAAGTTGTAACGGGGTGCGGAAGGCACACTCGGTCTCCCATCAGCCACAGACCTGCTGCTTAGCTTCGGGAGCGAGGATCTGTGTTTGACCTCGTTCCCAGGGCGGCTTTGCTAGCTGGGAGGCTCCCTGCTCCTAGGTCTGCCTTGAGCGCCGAGCTGATCACTCGGTGCTCGACTGGTCAGTCTGTCGGTCATGTGACGCGGGCCATGTCACATGACCCTCACTCCCCACTATAAATACAGGCAGCCTGCTGGCCACAGGTTGCCTGTTAATTTAGGTTCCTGGCAGTTGTTGGATACCTGTGTACTTACCTGATCCTGTTCCCTGACGATCCTTTGCCTGCTCCTCCTGTACTGCGCATCCTTCCTGGTATATTGATCTCGGCTTCCACCTGACTATTCTTTGCGGACTCCTTTGGTACTTCTCGACTCTCCTGGTATTTATGACCCCGGCTTCTCCTGACCTTTCTTTGCTTATCCCTCTGTACTGCGTTGTCCTCTTGGTTTTGACCCGGTCCGTTCACTATCCGTTATTTGTCTTGTCTGTCCTTCCCGCACGTATACTAAGTTAGGGACTGCCGTCCAGTTGTCCCCTGTCATCAGGACTCGTGAGGCAAGTAGGCAGGGCCAGGGGTGAGGGTGTAGTGCAGTGGTCATTATCCTCCCCCCTGTGTGTGTGTGTACGTGACCGTTACAAAAGTGTAATAATGAAAATTTTGCTGGTGCTTAGGCCCCTCCTTCCTCACTCGAAGTTACAGTACTTTATATTATCAGCTGATTATGTGGAACCTTGTAAATAGTTTCTTGGTTGCTTTTTCTTAGTTGTTTTTGGGGTTCATTGTGGTAATTGGAATTGTATACTCTCTTAGTGTCTTATGAGATTTTTGCATTGAATCCTTTAAAAAAAAAAGTTAATTAAAAAGTGTTTTAGCAAACTCAACCGGCTTTGGCATTACTAACTTGATGGTTTGTGTTGCCTTTTTTTAGATTAATGTAATGAATAAAACCTTAAAAACAGCAAAACTTAACAACTCATGCCTTACTACTATAGCCGATCATTAGTGTATGTATTATAAAGGTTTTGGAATTGGTATTTCTATATGGCACATCTTCTATAAAAATTTTATACACTACAAAGAAGAGTTGGAAACCACCTGCAATAGACTAAATTATGTAAAAGTCTGCCTGCCCTTGTAGACTATCTCTAGTTACAAAGTACCCCGTAATTACTGTATCAGATGGATAGAGTAAGATGTGCATGCATAAAGAACCAAAATATCTCAGTTCCTAAAGTGTGTAGTAATTAACCTCTGAGCAGAATAGATATTAAATCCATAATAACACCATGAAGAAAAACACCATATTAATGTGCATCAGCCTTAAATGAATTTTAGCCAAGTTTGTAACTGGTAATTATAACTGGTACATATAATCCTATATTATAATTAGCATACACTATGCAATCTACTGTAGTTGTTTACTACACAAAATACATGCTGTTTAATTGTCCTCAATAAGAATGTGAGGTGCTCTAAAACTTCATATCATTACCTTATGGTCCAGGGTATTGTATATAAGTATAGTTACCATGAAGTCATGAAGTGCTTCAAGGGTAACTGACATATATATGTATATTTTTTTGCTTGTTTATTAGAGCTAGGCATGTATACCTAAGTTAGTCTGTAAATGATTGTCAAAAGATCTGTAATTACCTCATAAAAACAGCTTTCATTAATGTCCCCTGTCCCTTTCCACTGCTCCCTTAAAAGACAGTTGCTATGGCTCATCTGTCTCTGGCTAAGAAGACAGGAAGACAGAGGGGCGGTCCTCCACACTGCATGCCTGCATTAGGCTTCAGAGCTAGGAGGTGTGTCTCTCAGTAATCCAATCTGATTGGATGGCAGAGAGCTGGTGGCTACAGCAAGTGTGTATGGGAAGTGAGGGAAAGCAGTTTTGGCCTCAGAGAACTGGCAGAGGAGCCATCTCGAGAAGGTCCTCATATAGTACATTTTTAAAAAGCCGTAGCTAAGGGAAAAACTCAAGGAAAACAGTGGTATGTGAAAGAATTAAAGGTTGCTTTATGCATAATGCTGCTACAGCAGTAACATATGCTAAAATAGATTTTTTTGTTGAAAACATGACAGTTACCTTTTCAGTCAGTTTACTGGAGTCGTTAAACATACATATATATGAAAGTGAACAATGCAATACTTCTATATCTCTTATACTAAGCCTGAATATCTATCTATCTATCTATTGTATTTTTCGCTTTATAAGACGCACCCCCGTCAGTGCATTTTATAAAGCAAATGTGAGAAAATCATGGTGGCTGGCTCTCTTATTAAAGCTCCTACAATGTGCCTGCCACCATGATTTTCCTAGAAGGAAGAAGTTGGGGCGGGCGGCAGCAGTAAGGCATGATATAATGTGGGGCAGGCAGCGGAACATTCTGTAATGTGCGAGTGGCAGCGGCCGCCAGCCTGCACTCCTTGCTCTGCAGTTGGCCTGCCGTCGCCGCTGAATGCAGCTAACGCCATAGCAGGGTGTTAGCAGCGAATCAAACATAATAGTGTGAAATATTATTTTATTTTATTAAATATTTTAGCACACCTTTTGGTTCAAAATATTTTTTTATTTTCCTCCTCTAAAAGCTAGGTGTGTCTCATCATTAGGTGCATCTTATAAAGCGAAAAATGCGCTATCTGTCTATCTAAATCTATTATATATATATATATATATATATATATATATAATAGATTTAGATAGACAGATAACGCATTTTTCGCTTTATAAGATGCACCTAATGATGAGACACACCTAGCTTTTAGAGGAGGAAAATAAAAAAATATTTTGAACCAAAAGGTGTGCTAAAATATTTAATAAAATAAAATAATATTTCACACTATTATGTTTGATTCGCTGCTAACACCCTGCTATGGCGTTAGCTGCATTCAGCGGCGACGGCAGGCCAACTGCAGAGCAAGGAGTGCAGGCTGGCGGCCGCTGCCACTCGCACATTACAGAATGTTCCGCTGCCTGCCCCACATTATATCATGCCTTACTGCTGCCGCCCGCCCCAACTTCTTCCTTCTAGGAAAATCATATATATATATATATATATATAGAGAGAAAGAAAATCCGCAGCACTCCTTCAAGTAAAAGATGTGCAATTTATTCACACATGTCAGCAAAGACAACTATAGCTGAGTTTGAAGGAGTGCTGCCTGACCTTCTCCATGTATATATATATATATATATATATATATATATATATATCAGTATTTGCAAGCCAAAACCAGGAGTGTGTGTATAACATGAGAGAGATGTATATCTTTCCATTATATTTTTCTCTGTCAGTTCAACCCTTGTTTTGGGTTTACAAATACTGATACAAAACACTGACCAAATACTGACCATATGAAAGCAGTTCTAAGTGTTAGAATTTGCTCAATTCCTAGCAAAATCATTGGGATAATTAGGTCAGATTATAGCAGAAGAAAAGAAATGTGATAATGAATTGTAAAACATGCTCTTTACTTACAATGGAGAAAGCTGAGCATGTGTACAGTTCTCTCCATTCCTGGTTCTTCAGACAGGAGCAGAATCCAGAGAAAGATCCCACACCGATCAGACATTTCTGGCCTATCGTATCCTATTAATATTTCATAAATGTCCAGATGACACAACCCCTTTAAGGCTGTTTCTTGTTTTTTCATTTTCTTCGTACCATGAGGCACTTAGGGATGTGCTGCACCATTTGTATGTTCATGTCAACTTGTCTTTTGATGGTAATGCTAAAATGTATCTTCCTTAATGAACTAGCAAAGTATCAAAGGAGCATAAACCTATACTAAACTCATCTTCTGCTTGAAGTGGTTCACTCCTGACAGTTTTAATAAATATCCCCATTCTCCATGATATATAATAACATCCTTTTATAAAACACTGTGTTATTCCCCTGTTATTCCTCCTGAATAACTATAAATCAAGGGAGAACTAGGCCATTCCCTTGTCAATGGGACGTGTCTCTTTAAATAGTCAACAATGATTGGTCACTGTTAGACTGCACCCCAAACTGTTAACACCCAGTTGTCAATTTATTTGTGAATTTCCTGGATGAATAACAGAGAAATGACACATCTATACAGGTTCCTATCCCCAGAAATGAGTTTGATCAGTTCCATTTGGTAAAATGTTAGCACTTGTGGTGCTTCTCACTGGTCATGAGGTCTCATTGAGAGTCAATATGTACTAAATTCACATATATGGGATTCTGTCCCAATCAGCTCTTCTATTGCATGCACCTACCTATGTTATTGGGGCATTGTTCTAACTTCCCAAACCAAAGCGGCTATGCCCTAACGCTATTTAATATGTAATATAGTTGCATGACTTCAGAAAGTGTCATGTGCTCAGAGAGTACTAGGTAAGAAATACGTTATTTATTTTTCTGTACTGAGATATTTTATGAAGAAAAAGTGAAGACTTGAGCTTGTCTTATAAGATTCTTTTTAAGAAGAAAACTTCAAAAGGAACTGAAGTAGGCAGCATAAAATTCCCCAGTGTACAGTGTTGTTTTTCCTTCTGACGCTATCAAGAAAGGGAAAGGGCAACACTTATTTAGAAAATTCTCTTTCATGTTCCCTGATGCATTTTGCAAATCCTATCAGCCACATTTCTTAGTAATGTACAGATTGGAGTGCCCATGCATTTTGTAAGGAATAGATATGAGACATCTAGTAGAAACCACACGTAATTTGTGCTCTTGTTTTGGGGTCAGACTATGCTCTGCCTGGATACCTCTGAATTTAGAGCTGTGTCTTATCTTCGGCTACTATGTCCCTGTACACTGCTGTTCTTTACAGCAGGGTAAATGCGATTTCAGTAAAAAAAAAAAAAAACAGGCTGCAATGTGCAATGCAATATGGTTGCCTTCCCCTGCATGTGAAGATACAATTGACATGTAAGAAATATCATACTTTACAGGCTCGTCAATATTCTGAAGTCAACAAGAGCATGTTTTAAGACTGCACTCGTTGATTCCAAGGTTAAGGATGCGTGAGTAGGAGGCCATGCTTCAAACAGATCACAGCGTTCTTTAGTATTCAGTCCAGATGAGACATGACAGCACCGCTCAGCCGAACAGTACTCTGTCTCTTTGTAGTAGTGAGCTAGGGTCGTAAAAGAAGATATGTCTTAGGTTGTGGTTCAAGGATTTTTCCCTTATATTGCATATTAGCCTAGATTCAACAGTTTATGAAGACTGATAACTTACTGCAATACCCTTGGTCATTAAAGGGACACAATCTAGAAATATATTACCTAATGTTATTATACAAATCATACGTTTTAGCTACTGGAGAGATTTTATGTTTGTGGCACTTTCGTAGCCAGAACATTGACAGGCACCATGTTATGTGCCTTTTCAGAATAAGCTGTCGTGTGTTTGCATGAGGAATAACACTATGTATGGCCACTATATGACTTGTATTCTGCAATTATCAGCAATTTCCCCTCTGCAGGCTCTATTTTTGTCAGTTTTTCCTGACCAGAACTCAAGGAAGGGAGGAGACTAGCTACTATAATGTCTCCCATAATGTGCACATCTTTGGAAGGCCTTATTCAGCAATAAAGAACAATGTAGCTGTGAATCCAGAACTGGGATGAGAAAGAACAGTTACTTAAAACAGCACTATCTCTTTGTGTCTCCCTATTTCTTTCTCCTTCTCTCTCTCTCTGCAACTAATTCCCCCACTTTCCCCTATGTAATATGAACTCTCAGTGAGGCTAATAAACAATATTCAGCGATTCCCCTATTAAGGTGTATTTTACCAGTTAGCTGTGAGTGAGTGGTGAATATAGGAGGAAAAGGGAGAAAGAGAGGAGCTTGATATGTGGACAGAAAGGTATTTATCCCTCTTAAGATGTGGGTTACTGACAGTGGGCTCCCAGGCAGTTAAATATCCGGCAATATATACATCTCGTTGAAAAGCTAGTTTTTCATGTTGTCATAATCTGTTTTTGAAAGATTAAGGAAAAACATTGAAAATGTTAAATATAGAAAGCAGATGATGACCTTTCTTGTAATATAACCTTATGCTGATGAGAAACAATAGTCCTTATTATAAATGAGGCAATCAACGGTGAGTTGATTTGTGGGAGATTAGATTCAACAAGTACAATTAGTTACTAGAGGCTACTGTGGTAACATAGGGCTTGCTGTTTAGATAAATAAATTAGTGTTGAAACAAGAGAAACCAATCAATATGCAAAATTGCATCATTTTCAAGCTCTTGAATCAATTCAAGACATGTAAATCATCAAATATATTAATATTTTTGTCTAAATAAGGTGTTACCATTATCACCACAATATTGTGAGAGGATATGATGTTCAATCAGCTGATCGGTTAGCTGAGAAGAAGTGACAGAACAAGGCTTTGAGCCAAAATGTACCTCAAGCCTCCAATGGTTTATACCCAACCGGAGGTATGGAGCGCCACGTGGTGCCTTATGTTGGAAATATTCTTCTCTACAGGAAAGGCTTCTATGGTAGAATATATTGGTAATACGACATTGGATTGCCATACTGCATCTCTATGACCTTCTATAGAAACTAAAATCTGTGTGTGTCCAAATGAAAATGGAGTATTGTAGGTCTTTAAAGAATTCTATGAGTTCTCTGTACAAATTCAAGGATCTGTCAGGAACCTTCATATCTGTCTTGGCCTCTGTAAAAACTAAATCTGTTGTTACCACAATTTTTCCCATACCAGCAAAATAAATCCTATAATTAGTGTTGAGCAAATCGAAGTGAAAAAAATTGACTTTGATCCAAATATCCGTAAAAATTTGGTAACAAATCAATTTGGCCGAAATGGCAGTAAAAAAAAAAAAAAACATACTCACCTAATTCATTTGCTTGCGGAGACGCCGTCACAGCTATCTTGATTGAAGAAACATGTGTGAAATGTCACGCACGGTGACGAGTGACATCACCACATCAGCCAGCTGGCTGGGCATGGTGACATCATCAGTGATGATGTAAAAAACATAACGCAACAGCACTCTGCATACACAAATAAAGTACAATAAGGCCATAGTTATAGAAAACATTCTGGTGCTAATGCTACGCTTATTTTGTAAATTTGCCAAGAATCTCAAATTTACAAAATAAGCGTTAGCACCAAAATATTTTCGATAACTATGGCATTATTGTACGTTATTTGTGTTTGCAGAGTGCGGTTGCATTGGGTTTGTTTTTCATAGTGTTTCTAGCCATGGCTACATGCATCTGCGCATTGGGATGTGCTGACTGTCCCCCTTTTTCTTGCAATCATCAGTGATGATGTCACCATGCCAGGCCAGCGTGATGACATCATCACATCACCGCGTGAGATTTTGCACGGTTTCTTCAATCAAGATGGCCGCAATGGCCTCTTTGCAAGCAAATGGATTAGTGTATATCTATATATATATATATATATATATATATATATATGCACATATTTTTTTACCACTGATTAGCCCCTGAAAGGCCTCAATGTTAATGTCAGATGCAGAGATCAGCGATGAACGCGGCATCTGAGTGGTTCAATGACGGGGGTCAGTGGTCAAGGAAATATATGTATATGTTAGATAATGATAGAATTTATACTATCCATTAACTGTGTGATCCAACATTCTGAGTAGATGGTAGTCATCTCAATAGTCTTTACGTTATTATTATTACTGCAAGGACGTGATTTTCACATTGTGTATCACATATAGTGATGAGCGGCAGGTGCCATATTCGATTTCGACGAAATTCGCGAATATTCGATAGAATATTCGTTTCATATTCGTCGAAATCGAATATTCGTCATTATTATAGTTATCGCGATTAATATGCGATTTAAATAATCGCTTATTGCGTTTTTTAACTTAAGGTTACTTTACTAATGGTTTGATATCTAGAATTAGCGAAGATGACGAATATGGCGAATGTATTTGTCATATTCCTCAAAACGAAGATAACGAAGTATTCTCCATCTTCGTTTTTAGCTACCTATTTGTCAACTTCGCTAATTCTAGCAATCAAATATCAAAGTAGACTATAGAGACAGCTAAGTTTAATTCGCTATGCGATTATATTACTTAGTTTTTTTTTAAAAAACATTTAATAGTTAAATACTTAATTATTATAATGATTCTATTTATAAAAAAAAAGTAATATAATCGCATAGCGAATTAAACACAGCTGTCTCTATAGTCAACCTTCCTATTTGATTACTCGAATTAGCGAAGTTTACGAATAGGTAGCTAAAACAAAGATGGAGAATACTTTGTTATCTTCGTTTGGAGAAATATGACGAATACATTCGCCATATTCGCTAATTCTATCAAGCTAACCATAGTAAACAAGGTTAAAATCGCAATTCGAATATTATAACTTGAATTAATCGAATTGCGATTTCAACATAATTCTCAAATCCGACAGTACATTCTAGTATGGAGACGTTCCCATGGTGATGGGGACGCTCCATGAGCATGGGAGTCGGCAGAAGCAGCAACGGTCACTGACTGGACAACTTTAGGGAAGTGGGAAAGAAAAAACGTAAACAATAAAAAAAAAAAAGAATATTCGAAATATCGAATTTATAGCACTATATTAGAAATATTTGCAAATTAGCGAAGTGCCGATATTCGCGAAAAAAAAAACGATATTCGAATATTCGCGCTCAACACTAATCACATATGCGAAAAGGTGATATAAACCCTTCCTGCATTGCTTCAAGGCTGAGATGCATTTCATTCAATGTATTAAGAAAGTATATGAAATGTACATTTTATAGATTAATAACTAAAGGGTGGAAGGAAGCGCTGACTCCTGGCAATCGTCTGCTCGCTAACGGAGGAGACCGCTGCTATTACAGGCAGCAATCTCCTCCTCAGTATAGGCCATGCCATCGCTCTTCCCTATACTGAATCATTGTTTGATTAGACACCACGATCTGCCACTTGCAAACGATTATTTTTTTAACCTATTTGCTAATTCATCGGGCAATTGGCAGCATTATTACACTACCAGATCGGTAACGAGCATTACTACGAACGCTCGTAAGCGATCATCTGCAGAAAAATCAACCTGTGTAATACACCCTTAGGGTCCATTCACCCGTCAGTATTTTTATTTTCCAGATTTGCGTTCTGTTTTTTGCGGATCCGTGTTTAAACAAAAACCTTCCGTTTTTACCAGTTGTACATCCACATCCGTTCCGTTTTTGCAAAAAAATGGAAGGAGGAATATATGTTGCTTGAGTACTAAAGAATTTTTCTTTTCTATTTCCTGAAAACTGATCCGCAATTGCGGATAACAAGCGGGTGACATATTGATGCATTCCGCATGACATCCGCATTTTTGCAGACCTATTGACTACAATGGGACCACGGAGCGCATTTTGCGGAAAATAGTAGGACAAGCTTTTTTTGTTTTGCAGGTCCACATGACGGAACAGAACAACGGATGCAGACAGCACACTGAGTGCTGTCCGCATATTTTGCGGGGGCCATGGAAATGAACGGGTCCGCATTCGATTCGGCAAATTTGCGGAATGGATGCGGATTACAAAATACTGACGTGTGAATGGACCCTTAACTTCATGTGCCCTGATTGGCTTGTAAGTGGAGAGCACTCATCTGTAAAGTCAGTGTATACAATCCTATGAGCCTGTAGTCGTTCTCCATTTAAATGATAATGCTACTGTAAGTAATATCACTTTACCTTCAGGTATGAAGAACATCACATTGTCTTATTAGGATCCTGTAATTAGCCTGCACTCATTTTTCCCTAGAAAAAAACAATATTTGTCTAATTAGTGCCCTCTTCTATTCCTTGAAGCCATCCCCCTCTATAATTACTGGTACTTAGCAATTGAGAGGATGAATACTGAAGCTGGAGGGGGCTGAGAGGAAGACCAGCATTACTTTCAGCACATTTAAATGCAGAGAACATGTTATCTGCTTCAGGATGCTAGAGGCGGCTTCAAATGAGGGCTCAGACATACCGATAAAAAGTGAGTTTTCTGCAAAGCAGTCGAGAGTGAAAATCAATTATTTTGCAACATGAGAAGTGAAATATAAGGATTGCACAAAGGGCTGCGGATGCAATCACTAAACAGTTTTCTTTCCCTCTGTCAAGGGTGAGAATGTGTCTTCCTGTACTAAATGAAACTAATTATTTATAGGCAATCTAATTAAAGCAGCCTATTCTATGCCACTATATGGGGGGATCCCATCAGGCTCTGCGCTGCAGAATACTGGCTTTATGAATTTCTAGGGCTATCTATGTAAACATTTATGGGGTCATTTATCAAACTGGTGTAAAGTAGAACAGGCTTAGTTGCCCATGGCAGCCAATCAGATTCCACATTTTATTACCCACAGCTCCTTTGAAAAATGATAGGTGGTATCTGATTGGTTGTTATGTGCATTTAAGCCAGTACTAATTTACACCAGTTTGATAAATGACCCCATTAGTGCAGTGATAAGCGAATATGGTTTGTCCTGCTGTGGACCAACCCAATTTATTCATCTGCATCTCTTATATTCATTATTATCCTTATGTCCTTACATTCACTAAAATGTCTTGCCTCCGATGAGGTTCTTTCAAGATGGCCACCGATAACACAAGACTTCATTAGTTTTGCACATGCGCCATTAGTGTTAGTAGCAGTACATGCATAAATGTATTTCATAACGAATCTGAACCCGGATGTGTGGTGCGTTGCTACAATCATTAATGAATCTGGGTTCACATTAGTGTATTTGCCAATAATCACAGTAATGGCCATGCGCCATGGCCAGACTTGCATTAATGGCAGCCATCATATGCAGAGATAGGAATAGTAATTAAGGTGAGTGATGCAAATGAACAAATCGGGTTTGTTTACAGCAGGATGAAAGAGATTAAGGGACTTTTCACTCTATGTCCCATGTTCATATGTGCCCACATTGACGAGAAAGATGATGTTTCAGCATGTACAAATGAGTCTCTAGGAGCAACAGGGGTGTTGTCCTTACACCTAGAGGCTCTGCTCTCTCTATAACTGCCGAGCTCTCTGCACTTTGATTGACAGGACCAGCCCGGTGTGATCACATTTACACCGCCAGATCCTGTCAATCAAGTGCAGGGCGACAGAGTTGCAGAGACAGCAGAGCCTCAAAATGTAACAGCAAGGCCTCTATTGCATCTATTACTTCATTTTTCTCAGCAAGAGAAAGGAACAGGGACCAACACAACTCAACTGCCGAACGCACATTTAACTGGTCTATCAGTTTCATAGGTACCAATTTGCTGACAGATGTCCTTTAAAGATACACCAAATCTAATAAATTTACCACAAATTGCATCAAACACAGAGTCATCAGAAATATATATATATATATATATATATATATATATATATATGTAGTTCCTGTCAGACTACAGTACTTTGCAGATGACAGAATGCATACATTAACCTCAAGCATTAGCATGAGTGGTCATGGATAATTAGAGGTTTTAATCAATGCAGAAGTGGAAGGCTTCAGGTTTGCATTTCCTGCCTAACACATCATATAAAGATAGAGTAAAAGTCAAGAACTTTGACATTATTTGACAATAAACGTAAATCTCATGGATATTGTGACAGAATTATATTAGATTCAGATGTAGAATAAATGGATATAATGAGTAAAGCTTTAAAAATTCTCTTCTCCATCACTTCTCCAAAACAAAAATCATTCTCATTCACTGCAAATCTTGAACCTGGTGAATCGAATTTACCATCTCCACTGCTTATCAATTTACTTTCTTTTAATGGGCATCTGTCATCGATTACCAGTAGGTAAAATGGTAGAAAGGACAAACTGAAGATTGATGCTTGTCTGCCGAGTCTGATAACATCTCTAGTATCTCTATATGTGCTGGCAATCTGTAAAAACAAAAAGGCTTTTCATAATATGCAAATTACCCACTAGGCAGATAGGCAATCTCCTACTCTTTACTGCGCATGTGCTGAACGCACTCCCATGGGACTTTAGGGCCAGACATGAATAGGTGTTTATTGCCTGGTCTGTCTGTCACAGTGGTGGGGGCACGGCATAAGAGAAAGGGAGCAGAGCCTGTTGGACTGGGGCTCCTGGGGCCCACCAAAGGATATTATTTTTCAAGCCGCAACCTCTATGTTATCAATAAGGTGTAATAGGTTTTGAATCAAAGATCCCATTATGGTATTTGTTCCACTCTCAAAACACTGACTATGTGTGGTTCTAAACAGACAGCTAAACACTTGTCCGAGACTCCAGTAAACAGAAACTTTATTCCATTTTATTTTTTGTGAAACTGAAATACAATACAATAACAACATATCAGTACACATAGAATGAACTAGTATAGCATAAAAAACAGATAACACCACAGAAAGGCACTTACAGGTGATGATGTCTCAAGCCCCTTGGGAGAGAAGTAGACAGGCTGCATCCATAGAGAATAGCAATCTAAAATGGCTGAAGACACTTCCTAGACCAAGGGTCATTTCCTGCCTAAGTGATTTTCATAACCTGGTTAAAGCTGCCACTCACTTTTGCCACAAGATGGCATTGATAAACTACGTAACCTATATAGATAACTATAACTTAATTAGCCTGTAAAGGCAGCACAGTATTAGAGCCTTGGCCCTCTGGGTACTCTGGTGGGCCGGTCTGACCCTGTGCTTACGCCCCTATGTTTACAAGCAGTAGAGCTTTAGAATATGACTTGACAATGGCATCGGCCTAAATACATCTTAATGGCTAAAGACATCTTATTGGCTTCCATTAGTACTATTGGACACACTAAAACTCAATAGTGCAAAGTTTCCATTTACAGACACCAGTTAAGGCAATGTATCATCAAAACCATTTGCCCCAAAGCATCTACTATGAAAAATGAAGCAACTTTGCAAATGATCTTACATAATAACTTCTTTCCACTTTCTGCAGCTCTTAGGGTGTTGTTTATGGAGACAAAATCCAGAGTGGATTATAAAAGGAAATAAACTATTAGCGAATCTACTCTTTTGTGAATCTATTTTTGGTTTTAGCTTCCAAAACTGCATAAAAAACCTGAATATTTGGCCATAGTACCCTTATGCAGAGACATGCATCTCTATGGCAAATTATATGTAGCCTTATTTTGCAATTGGATTTCTTTACATCTGTCTACTACTCCATACTAACACATATTTGGTAAGGTATGACTGCAGGATCAGACTACACATGGTTTGTTGTGTAGACTGAAATCATCATGCACACTATTAAGTTGTACTTTAATTACTATATTACTATACTATTTAACTTTACTATATTACTATTTATTACTACAATTATTTGGAATGGTACTATCCCTTTTTGCAGAGAGCACCTTAATTGCCGTGAGGAGGCTTATAGGCCATACATGCTCTTCTGGAATTCTGGGAAGAAAGAGATGCAAATAGGCTCTTGGCAAGTTCTGCCTCCAATTCCACCAGATGTAAGGCAGCTATCCTAAAAGTCAATGTTCGACCTTTTTAATAGGCCTTGAGACATAAATTGGATAATCAACCAAGGCATATTTAAAGGGTCGAACATTGACTTATAGGATAGCTGCCTTACATCTAGTGGAATTAGAGGCTGACCTTGTTAAGAGCTCATTTGAATCCCTATCTACTATAATGCAATACATGTAAGCAGTTTGAAGACTTGTAGAGCAATTTTTTGCTGATGTAATAGAATGCCTGGATTTGGACAGCTCTTGCAATTTGCTGCAAGTGTGATGCCATAGAAATTAGCATCTTGGGATTTCACGAGTCTAAAATTTGCAACTCGTAATTTCATGAGCCTGTTTCTGAAAGCAGCGGAAAGTACCTGTTGTTGTTAACTTTTTTCCCTAGCAGTGATAACAATTGCTAATATTTCAATTTGTATAGCTTCAGAATTGTGTTGTTTTTCTATGATCTTTTAGTTAGAATTTTGCCCCCTTGCCTGTTGCATCTTATGCTTTTCCTGTAGTGTTTTACCACAAGTGCCAAGTTCTCCACTGAATCAAATAGTTTCAGTGCACTAATGTAATTTCTGAGTTGTTCAAATCAGGAGATGATCCAGGAGTGCAACCTACAGAAAGCAGGGCAGAAAAATAGATGACACATGACACTCATCAGTACCTTAATTTTTTATATATATATATATATATATATATATATATATATATATACACATTCCACAAAATAGGGAAAAGAAAACTGGTAATAGTAAATGCTAGTCCCATGGTCAAGGAAAGTGTAAGCTATCATTCAACATGCATCACCATAACCAATAATACTGCAATATAGTGTCCATATTATAGACACCAGCTATATACAGGAATGTAGTGGGGTATTATCATGCTGCAGGCTATAAAAGAGAATACAGTATTGACACCCACAAACTTAAATGTATTATATTTGGATTTTATGGGTTAAACCAAAACAAAGTAGCAAGTGTCTGTGAAGTAAAAAGCAAATAATACATGTTTTCAAAATATTTCATAAATAAAAAATCTGAAAAGTGTGGCATGCATTTGCATTCAGCCCCCTGTACTCTGGTACCCCTAAATAAAATGCAGCATGGTCAATTGCCTTCAGAAGTCATATCTATATGTAATTTATTCTCAGTATAACTACACCTGTTCTGCAAAGGCCTCAGAGGTTTGTTAGAGAACATTAGTGATCAAACAGCATAATGAAAACCAAGGAACACACCAGACAGGTCAGGGATAAAGTTGTGGAGAAGTGTAAAACAGGGTTAGATTATAACCAATCCATCATCCGAAGACAGAAGGAGTATAGCACAACTGCAAACCTACCAAGACATGGCCTTCCAACTAAACTGACAGGTTAAGCAAGAAGAACACTAACTAGAGAAGCAGCCAAGAGGCCCATGATCACTCTGGAGTAGCTGCAGAGATCCACAGCTCAGGTGGGAGAATCTGTCTACATTACAACTATTAGTCGTGTACTCTACAAATCTGGCCTTTATGGAAGAGTACCAAGAAGAAAGCCATTTTTGAAAGCGAGCCATAAGAAGTCCCATTTGCAGTTTGCCACAAGTCATGTAGGGGACACAGTAAACATGTGGAAGTAGGTGCTCTAATCAGAAGTTAAACTTTTTGGCCCAAATGCAAAACACTATGTTTGGTGGAAACCTAGCATTGCACATCACCATGAACACACCATCCCCACTGTCAAACATAGTGGTGGCAGCATCATGCTGTGGGGATGCTTTTCTTTAGCAGGGACAGGGAAGCTGGTCAGAGTTGATGGGAAGATGGATGGAGCTAAATACAGGGCAATCCTGGTGGAAACCTGTTAGAGTCTACAAAAGATTTGAGACTGGAATGGAGGTTTAGCTTCCAGCAGGACAATGACCCATAACATACAACTAGAGCTAGAATGGAATGGTTTAGATCAAAGCATATTTATCTGTTAGAATGGCCCGAAGTCCAGACCTAAATCTCCTTGAGAATCTGTGGCAAGACTTGAAAACTGCTGTTCACAGACGCTCTCCATCCATTCTGACTGAGCTTGAGCTGTTTTGAAAATTAAAATGGGCAACAATTTCAGCCTCTAAATGTGCAAAGCTGATAGAGACATACCCCAAAAGACTGGCAGCTGTAATTGCAGAGAAAGGTGATCCTACAAAGTATTAACTCAGGGGGGGCTGAATACAAATGCACACCACACTTTCAAGATTTTTCATTAATAAAAATAATGAAAATCATGCATCATTTTCTTTTCACTTCTCACATATTGTACTTGCAACTTTGTGTTGGTCGATCACATAAAATGCCCAAAAAATAAATTTAAGTTTGTGGGTGTAATGTGAAAATTTTTTGAAATTTTCAAGGGGCATAAATACTCTTTCAAGGCACTGTAAATACTTGTATTCCCCATAAAACAAAGGGACATGTAAAATATGTATAGTAACATGTATGTGTAACAGAAAGGTCTTATATTGCACAGTATACACATCAGATTACATGCATGATATACACTCACCTAAAGAATTATTAGGAACACCTATTCTATTTCTCATTAATGCAATTATCTAGTCAACCAATCACATGGCAGTTGCTTCAATGCATTTAGGGGTGTGGTCCTGGTCAAGACAATCTCCTGAACTACTAAAATGGCCCCCACAGTCACCAGATCTCAACCCAATAGAGCATCTTTGGGATGTGGTGGAATGGGAGCTTCGTACCCTGGATGTGCATCCCTCAAATCTCCATCAACTGCAAGATGCTATCCTATCAATATGGGCCAACATTTCTAAAGAATGCTATCAGCACCTTGTTGAATCAATGCCACGTAGAATTAAGGCAGTTCTGAAGGCAAAAGGGGGTCCAACACCGTATTAGTATGGTGTTCCTAATAATTCTTTAGGTGAGTGTATGTGAAATACCATATGTGTGTAATTCAAAGGTCTTAAATACATAGCAATGACATCAGTACACATGTAATATCTGTATAGTAACATATATTTGTAATATGAAGATCTAATAATACACAGTAAGGGTAAGGGTTAGGGTTATTGAACGAAAACCACTATATGAATATTCCCCCCTACAGTGATCAATTTTATTAGTAGGTGTTATGGTTTGACATTACTTTATTGAAAGCGGATGGTAACAGATGAATAGCAACAGTTCAGACTCAGAATATAGGAATGCAAGATATGAATGTCAATCCTTAAGAGGACACAGCAAAGAACAAGCAAGTGTGAACACAGTCCAAGACACACAGTTCAGGGGACACAATCTGGCTCAGATAAGCAGTGTCTGTATAGTTAACATATCTTTGCAATGGCAAAACATGATAGTCAACGTGGCACAGGTACAGAGTTCAGAGGAAACAAGCAGACTTAGGAGAGCAGTGTAAAGAGTAGAGATGCAGTATTAGCAACATAGGATAACCAAACTGACACATAGAATAGCAGATTCAATGTGTAATAATGATATAGCCAAACAAAACTGCAACATAACTGCACATAGAACCAAAGAAGGTTTAACTCCAGAAATGCTGCCAGAATGAGGCGAGGTTCAATGAAGTATATCAGAATACATTCTCACAAAAGTACACCTTCATAATTCATAGGAATAGGGTGTACTCTCTATATTGACACACAGGATACACACTCAGGTACAAGGGTACAGGATGAAGGCACAAGATCATAGGTTTGTACTCCAAAGGCCAATTCCCTGCAAAAGCAAGAAGAAGAGGGTTTTCTTGCTGCAAGGTCTAGGTTCAGAGCTTAGGTACAGGGTGCAAGTACATACAGGGATCCAGATCATGGAGATTTGTAATGGAAGACGCAGCAGAATAGGTGATTACAGAGCAATTAGCGTGGGCAATAAGTGTAATTGACTGTGTAAGTGATTGCAGTACAGTTAGACCCTGGAAAAGGTGATGGTTCTTTGTAGTCTTCACGTTTCCCTTTCTTTCCTATCTAGTCCAGATCTTATCCTTACCATGATTTGTCTTAGAGCAGAATTTCACATAGACAACTTGGGCTCCTCACCTTTCCAGCACCCTCTCGACTTGTTTACCACCTATCCTATTTTATTGTGCCAGTGCTGAAGATTATAAAAATCGCACCTATGGTGCCCCACGCCCTCTTTTTGTGCTGTCTATGGGCTGCACATCACAGGTGTTACTGCCACCCGCACAATAAGAGTGCCCCACAAATGCAAGTGCTTCATTTCGTGCCAGAGATTTTTATAGTGACATTTTTGTACCCCCACTCAATAATAATGCTCCCTTTTATGCACCCAGTCAGTACTCATACCCCTTTTGTGCTTGCGATCAGTACTAATGCCCCAGTGTATGCCCCAACTCAGTAATCATGCACCTTAATATGCCCCTCTTTATATTTCCCCTTTTATGCCCTCACTTAGGACCAATGTCCTCTTATCCCATACTGCAGTATTGTCAACCCAGAAAGGAAAAAAACATGTATAGTTACATAACCTAGTCACTGCATTCCACCATCTGCACCAGGTCACTGACATCATCAGCATGCACCTTGATGTTTAGATGCCTAAATCAGCCTGAAGCCTATAGGACAAGAAAATCATGCGGTGAGAAGTCAATGTTTCTCTGCTCTTCCATAGTTTTAATGCAAGGCATCCTATATCTGCATCAAGATCCATTGCAGAGGTGTGGTGTGGTGGGGGAAGGGGGGGGAGTAGACCCTCTAAATTCACCCCTGGTTCAATTGCCTCCTCACTGTACATAATGCCCTATTGGATTAATGCTAGGTTGTCATTCTTGACTTGTTTTTATCCTTCTTTTTATAAATTTGATATGTAGAATCGGGTGTCCCTAAGAGGGGAAAAATAATGTACAAAACAGAGTCGGAGATCTAAACCTTTGCTATTGTTCAATCAAATTTATAGATTTGTGCCAGCTTCCTAGTGGATGTGGGTACAATATTGAATCAATCACACGTTTTTGTATTTTGGTTATCATTGCATTGCAAAATCGGGTGGGGGGGGGGGGAGTTAGACCTACATTATAATCCCCCTAACTACAACATAGTCTTAAATATAAACCTGTAGGGAAACATATGTACTAATAATGTAATAATACTTTACCAGGCTGCAATAATAGCTGTTACATTCAGTGCTCGCCAGCTGCTCAATGTACAGGTTTCTTGTCCTTTATGAGAATTTTTTTTTATGAAACTATATTAAAACCATATATAAAATGCTGTTGTACAAAAAGACTGACTTTCGTACAACTGCATGAAAATTCATATGTAACAAAATATTGTCCTCCTGTACACGTGTTCTTAAGGTTTTTAAGGTTGTTCAATGTCATTCTAATGAAAGAAAAAAAGGAAAGCCTTAGTCAGCTTCATCACATTTTTTTCCTTAAATGCATTTGCAGCATATATAAAAGAGAGGTTACATAAGGCATCAAACTCTGAGATTTGAAAGAAATTGAAAAATATTGGTGCAGTAATGGACTGCAAAATATACAAAGCTGGAGAAGATGATAGTTCTTTTGAAGGGCCTAACCTTGCACGTTGGAAGCGCTGGTTGTTTAGAAAGCTTTTGAAGAGCTCATGTTTGAGGCAGGCAGATAATAAAAAAAATTCTTTACTATCAATGTTTATGCATGTGCTTATTTGACTTATCTGTAAAATTTTATATGCCATTCGTAAACATGTGGAGGGTGATAAGACATGCTTTCTTTACCCTGGCAATTCTATTGTGGGTGAAACTCAGTAATTTAATGCTCACTGCTGTCTCTTAGTATACATAATCACAGTTGACTGCACTGTGACGTCAAGGAATACATCATTCGATTAGTTGTATGATTGCGAGGCATATCCCACGATATGTAATAACATCCTTATATGATAATTTGCCACTGGAGTTGTTAGATCATTCCTAAATGAAATCTACTGAATGTATCTGGAGGACACCCACTGAGCACTTACATGCAAATGTGATTACTTGCTTTTTTCCATTGAAAAGGATGGTTCCTAGAAGAAAATTGGCATCCTTCATTCTCCATTTTCATGGACATATTACACTAAAGCTAGGGCGTTATTCATGAGTACTAGGAACCAACAAAAGAATATTCCATGCATAGATTGCTGTGCTGACAAGGCAAAATGTAATGAAGGCCATTTTCTGTTATTTGGTAAATCATTTCCACATCTTCAAAAGTTTTCATGCAAATTGAATGTTAAACTACATACTGATAGACTACAATAGAAATCCTATGTACTGGCTGCAAGATAAGTATTGTAGTTCTAGGTAAGCAATGTGCATCCTAGGGAAAATTTGTACTAATACGAATGAAGCCTATTTAACCAGAAAGGTGCCATATTTCTAAAGAGGTGAATATATGTGTATTTGGTCTATATATTATTTTGCATCCATCTCCCAAAAATAATCCATTGAAATATACAATATAAAGCATTGTAATGAAGGGCTGGTAATGTAATGTAAAGCTAACTAATACATATTCTATCAACAATGGACATCTCCTGTTTGATCTCCAGCATAATTTTATATTTCAAATGTATCAAAAATATAGATAAAACTATATAATATGTGCATACCCTAGTGCACTTCAAGATTTACCCCTCTAAAAAGAGCAGCCACATCCTGCACTATCTCTATTACAACCTATTAGTATCTCACTGCCCTGTAGGAGAGAAAGGGATAAAATAAAGGGTGTTAGGATCTGTAAGCATGGACGGGGTTAGCAATGACTAGTGATGAGCGGCAGGGGCAATATTCGAATTTGCGATATTTCGCGAATATTTTGTAGAATATTCGTCATATATTTGTGAATTCGCGAATTCGAGATTATATTCTTGATTGCGAAAATTGTCAATGTATTATTCGCGTAATGCGAACGAAATGCCGGCGTGGGGTAGGCAACTTTTCTATTGTTTGCTAGGGATGTTGCTAAGCTGTGACAAAGCCTTCTCATTGACCCACAAGTTAGAAGAAGGGAGGGATGATCACCTGTGTACTGTGTTAAAAAAAAATAATATTTGATTTTGCGAATATATAGCACTATATTCAAAATATTCGCGAATTCTCGAAGTGCCGATATTCACGATAAAAAATCGCTTTTAGAATATTTGCGCTCAACACTGGCAATAACAGACTTCATCAGCTTAAACAGTTTAAAAGTCCAAATCCAGTTCCATTTCTTATTTCCATATCGAATGGCAACATTAAAGTTAAATCTTCACTTTGGTCAATCCTCCAAAACATAAACCCACAGAAACATAAACAAAATAAATACCTGCCGTGTGGGCTCTATCTATACAGTGGTTACCTTACCTAGGCAATTTCAAAACAAAAGAAGATGATCAGACTTTACACCGCCGGCAGGTCATATTGTCACGGCTGAGGATGGGGGAAACCCTCAGCCGTGTGCCGGAAGGATGTTGGTCGCTGCTTGACCAGGACGAACAGGATTAGGGAGCAGGTCACCTCCTAACAGCGTCCCTAACCTGACCCTAACTCCTACCTGCATGGGCCGACCTTGAAGGTAGGAGGACCCATGCGCAGGAACCTCGGATCCCTACTCGCCCTCCGCCGGTCCCTAGGCTAGGAGTCAGAGTAAGACATCCTGTTCCTTCTGGATACGGAGGAACAGGAGTCTAACTGGCCAAGCTGCAAGGAAGGGAGAACAAGTGCAACCTGTGGCAGTGGCAGGTACTTGCCACAAACATCACACTGACCTGCCACAGACAACCAAGCCTGGAACCCATGTGGGTGTACTGCCCACAAACAGCAGGACTCAGCACACAAACATACAACACACGGGAACCCCGGACCACAGGTGCAATAAAACAACATAAAGCAAACACATCTTCAGACACCAAAGGACATATACAGTGGGGGAAATAATTATTTGACCCCTCACTGATTTTGTAAGTTTGTCCAATGACAAAGAAATGAAAAGTCTCAGAACAGTATCATTTCAATGGTAGGTTTATTGTAACAGTGGCAGATAGCACATCAAAAGGAAAATCGAAAAAATAACTTTAAATAAAAGATAGCAACTGATTTGCATTTCATTGAGTGAAATAAGTATTTGAACCCCTACCAACCATTAAGAGTTCTGGCTCCCACAGAGTGGTTAGACACTTCTACTCAATTAGTCACCCTCATTAAGGACACCTGTCTTAACTAGTCACCTGTATAAAAGACACCTGTCCACAGAATCAATCAATCAAGCAGACTCCAAACTCTCCAACATGGGAAAGACCAAAGAGCTGTCCAAGGATGTCAGAGACAAAATTGTAGACCTGCACAAGGCTGGAATGGGCTACAAAACCATTAGCAAGAAGCTGGGAGAGAAGGTGACAACTGTTGGTGCGATTGTTCGAAAATGGAAGGAGCACAAAATGAACATCAATCGACCTCGCTCTGGGGCTCCACGCAAGATCTCACCTCGTGGGGTGTCAATGGTTCTGAGAAAGGTGAAAAAGCATCCTAGAACTACACGGGAGGAGTTAGTTAATGACCTCAAATTAGCAGGGACCACAGTCACCAAGAAAACCATTGGAAACACATTACACCGCAATGGATTAAAATCCTGCAGGGCTCGCAAGGTCCCCCTGCTCAGGAAGGCACATGTGCAGGCCCGTCTGAAGTTTGCCAATGAACACCTGAATGATTCAGAGAGTGAGTGACTGGGAGAAGGTGCTGTGGTCTGATGAGACCAAAATAGAGCTCTTTGGCATTAACTCAACTCGCTGTGTTTGGAGGAAGAAAAATGCTGCCTATGACCCCCAAAACACCGTCCCCACCGTCAAGCATGGGGGTGGAAACATTTTGCTTTGGGGGTGTTTTTCTGCTAAGGGCACAGGACAACTTATTCGCATAAACGGGAAAATGGACGGAGCCATGTATCGTGAAATCCTGAGCGACAACCTCCTTCCCTCTGCCAGGAAACTGAAAATGGGTCGTGGATGGGTGTTCCAGCACGACAATGACCCAAAACATACAGCAAAGGCAACAAAGGAGTGGCTCAAGAAGAAGCACATTAAGGTCATGGAGTGGCCTAGTCAGTCTCCGGACCTTAATCCAATCGAAAACCTATGGAGGGAGCTCAAGCTCAGAGTTGCACAGAGACAAACCTTAGGGATTTAGAGATGATCTGCAAAGAGGAGTGGACCAACATTCCTCCTAAAATGTGCGCAAACTTGGTCATCAATTACAAGAAACGTTTGACCTCTGTGCTTGCAAACAAGGGTTTTTCCACCAAGTATTAAGTCTTTTTTTGTTAGAGGGTTCAAATACTTATTTCACTCAATGAAATGCAAATCAGTTGCTATCTTTTATTTAAAGTTATTTTTTCGATTTTCCTTTTGATGTGCTATCTGCCACTGTTACAATAAACCTACCATTGAAATGATACTGTTCTGAGACTTTTCATTTCTTTGTCATTGGACAAACTTACAAAATCAGTGAGGGGTCAAATAATTATTTCCCCCACTGTATAAGCTTATGACCAGAAGGTTGGCCCCCACTGGCAGTTGGTAAGTAACCAGGAGGATGTCTACAGCCAGCATGGCTGAAACACCCTCTCTGGCTACTGCCAACAACTGAGGCTATATAGGGCCAAGAGGCCACACCCAACGGTCAGACACACCCCGTGACTCAGACACACAGAAAGGGAGTTAACCCTTCCAATACCACAGAAGGGAAAACATAACATAAAGGGGAAGTGTCAAAACTACAAACACACTGTGGCTGTTGCCGCAGGCAACGACATGGGTGGCAAGCGTGTCCTGAGAGTCAGCCCGAAGGCCGGGACACTGCCACCACATGTACACATACAACCAAACGTTGCCACGGGCAACCACAGTGAAGGGAAGATGTCAGTGCACACCACACAGACATACAAAAGTGCATACAAACGTGCACATAACTCCAAGGGAACCGCACACATAGCTGTTGTCCACGGCAACCGCACCTGAGGCTAACTACATTATGCCTCAAACTGCGGTTGACACAACAACCCAAAACCGCGGGCAACAGTATGCGGCTCCCAAGGAGTCACGGCCAAAACCGTGGCCGTGACACTCCCACCCCTCAAAGCCCCCCCACCAAAAAAAAAAACACGTGAGGGACTCACACAAGGGGCTGGGAGAAGGGGACGTCCACTCTCAGACACGGTTCCCAAAAAGTCGCTGTCAGCTGCATCCTCTCCCAGCACACAACACAGCCAGTCCGACGAGGCCTGCAGCCCGCACCAGCGACACAGGGGAGAGAACCACCGAGAGATGGACGAGGGGACTCTCCACTCACGTCCCCACTCCAGTCGCTGCCAGCAGACACTCCTAACCAGCACGCAGCCGGACCACTTACGGAGTGCTGCCAGCAAACGACCAGAGATGGGAACATGGAGAGGGACGAGGGATCACCAACACGGACACGGGAGGTAAGGTGGCGGGGAATAAGCCACCAACCGTGCCATTAACGGAGAACCCCCAGGAACGCTCTCCCTCCGGAGAACGCGCATGCAGGCCACAAGGGGATGGCACTGCATGCTGCACCCTCTTTCGAAGGTATGCATACCGCATACCAAACAAACACCACGTGTAACTAAAATCAGGAGGAACGCCAAACGAGGCAACGATGATGGCGGGGAAATGCCACTCACCGCGCCGTCAGAGGCGAAACCCCCAGAACGCTCTCCCTCCGAAGAGCGCGCATGTACCCCTTCCGCAGACGGCGGTACATGCTTCACCCTCTTTCGAGGGAATGCATACTCCCACCCCTCAAAGCCCCTCCCAACAACAAAAGGGGAAGGTTGGTGAGGCACAAAAAACAATGGGAGGGGAAAGACAAAACAAAAGGGGACACCAACACGGACAACGGTGAACTAGGAATGGCGGGGAATGCCAGTCACCGCGCCGTAAACGGTGAAACCCCCATAACGCTCTCCCTCCGGAGAACGCGCATGCACCCCATCCGTAGATAGCGGTGCATGCTTTACCCTCTTTCGAGGGAAGGACCAGGTGAGGAGCCTTTCTGGTCATACTGTCACGGCTGAGGATGGGGAAACCCTCAGCCGTGTGCCGGAGGATGTTGGTCGCTGCTTGACCAGGACGAACAGGATTAGGGAGCAGGTCACCTCCTAACAGCGTCCCTAACCTGACCCTAACTCCTACCTGCATGGGCCGACCTTGAAGGTAGGAGGACCCATGCGCAGGAACCTCGGATCCCTACTCGCCCTCCGCCGGTCCCTAGGCTAGGAGTCAGAGTAAGACATCCTGTTCCTTCTGGATACGGAGGAACAGGAGTCTAACTGGCCAAGCTGCAAGGAAGGGAGAACAAGTGCAACCTGTGGCAGTGGCAGGTACTTGCCACAAACATCACACTGACCTGCCACAGACAACCAAGCCTGGAACCCATGTGAATGTACTGCCCACAAACAGCAGGACTCAGCACACAAACATACAACACACGGGAACCCCGGACCACAGGTGCAATAAAACAACATAAAGCAAACACATCTTCAGACACCAAAGGACATATATAAGCTTATGACCAGAAGGTTGGCCCCCACTGGCAGTTGGTAAGTAACCAGGAGGATGTCTACAGCCAGCATGGCTGAAACACCCTCTCTGGCTACTGCCAACAACTGAGGCTATATAGGGCCAAGAGGCCACACCCAACGGTCAGACACACCCCGTGACTCAGACACACAGAAAGGGAGTTAACCCTTCCAATACCACAGAAGGGAAAACATAACATAAAGGGGAAGTGTCAAAACTACAAACACACTGTGGCTGTTGCCGCAGGCAACGACATGGGTGGCAAGCGTGTCCTGAGAGTCAGCCCGAAGGCCGGGACACTGCCACCACATGTACACATACAACCAAACGTTGCCACGGGCAACCACCGTGAAGGGAAGATGTCAGTGCACACCACACAGACATACAAAAGTGCATACAAACGTGCACATAACTCCAAGGGAACCGCACACATAGCTGTTGTCCACGGCAACCGCACCTGAGGCTAACTACATTATGCCTCAAACTGCGGTTGACACAACAACCCAAAACCGCGGGCAACAGTATGCGGCTCCCAAGGAGTCACGGCCAAAACCGTGGCCGTGACACATATAGCTTCCAGGCTCTGAATAAGCTAGTCAGCCCTTTATTTATTCCCCCAGTAATGAGCCCAACAGCTACCCCTGGTTTACCCCAGGCTAGGAGAAAGTGTAGTACTGGAGTGGGGAGGGAATGGCACTACCCACTAACAAATCTGCCATTTCATAAAAATCCAGCCCTTCAAACCTATTTGAGAAAAGACCTTAGCAATCTGCACTTTGTTGAAGTAACCTTCCTGGATACTTTTTATCTCACCCATCTAAGCATTCTGGGTGAGAAATACATCCCCCCCAGTACTTTACCACTTTACCAGACACTGTAATACAAGAGTAATACTGTAAGAGAATATGAAGTGTTATCATTTAAAAGATCACCAGTTTATATTTGTAACTCATAATATACTAAATGTGAGACAGCACAATTTGAAACTTAAGAAATGAAAATGATAAGGAACTGGAGGACGTCATAAATTTCTACTCACTGCAGAACATATAAGGGGTTGTCTACCAAAGATCAGCGTTTTACACATCAGTCTTAGTAAAAAAAAACAGAAGGTCTGACCAATGTATTTTCAGCGGTGAAAACCTCTGATTTTATTTGTTGCTTCATCTGATGTCCATGCACCAGTACTGCTCCATTCCAGTAAGGAACTGTAGTACATTTCTGGTGTAATGTGTGCCAGTTCTTTAGTGCACATGTTAAATGAGACAGGCCACAGAGGACCTGCCCATGCCCCTCCTACACCCACTCACTCCTTGCTCACTTTTTGAAAATTGGTAAGGGTGTTGGAAAAAGCTAAAAAGTCACAAATTTAGTTGCATACTGTTGTGACAAAAAAATTTAACATCAGAAAACTGGCATAATCTATAATAAATGACCCTGCATATTGTTAAGTAAATTGGATTGCAGAGGTTCTACTCATTGCCCATCACCTCCTGGAATAGTTAATCGTGAAAGGCCCTGGACAAAGTGTTAGATTTTCTATATGTAATTTGCAGGCTCCTTTGATTACTCTGAATCAGGTATTTGATTTGATTCGTGCCCAAATTTATTTTGCCCAAACTGAAAAAGCTTCAATCTCCCTGGAAAGCAGTGGTTGACATTTTGGTGTTCTATTTCTCTCTCTCTCTCCAAATATTCTCAACAAATCAAATCACATGGAATTTTGATTTGAATATAAATTTGAGTCAAATTTGGATTCTATAGAATGAGCCATTGATGGGAATTTTTACTCCAAAATTTGTAAATTATAGTTCAAATCTACACCAGCTCATAGTTGGTGTAGATTTGCTCTACCGATGCATGGACTTCCAAAAGATTGAGAAAACTGCACATCTTACTAAATTTCCAGCATGCTTTATATTAAGACCAATATGTGAAACAATGGTCTTAACAAATTGCCACCATGGTCTACAGCTATTTGACAAAATGGAGGCTGTAAATGAGAGTTTGTTCTTTAATGATAAATCTGTAGGTTATGGCTCTGTTCCCATTATATTGGAGCATTTACAGCAAATTCTATCAGGCTTGATGGAAAAAAACAGCATTGCATACAGCAAAGTTTTTCAAGATGTTTCTACTGATGATCTATCCCCTTTAAATGTCAAATAATGCATTAGATTAGGCAATTGATATTTTACAATCATTTATTGTTTTAGGGACGCATGACGTACCGGTAGGGCATGTTTCCCGAGTCCTTAAGGACCCATAACGTACCGGTACGTCATGGCTTTAAAATGCGATTGCGGCGCCGCGGGGGTTAATCGGAACAGGTTGCCCGCTGAAATCATTCAGCGGGCATCCTGTCACAACGCCGGGGGGGTCATGTAACCCCCCGTATTGGCGATCGCAGCAAACCGCAGGTCAATTCAGACCTGCGGTTTGCAGCGCTTTCTGCAGTTTCTGATCCTCGCGGTCAGAAACTTTAAAATGCACAAAATGTAGATTTTTTTCACCCCCCCCCCCCTGCACCCCTGAATGATTTTATGCCAGCGGGTGGTGCACATTGCTGACACTCTGGTATAAACGGCTGACATCTGTGTTTGTAGCTAAAAAAAAGCTATTTCTTGTTATCTTGCCTCACAAAAAGTGTAATATAGAGCAACCAAAAATCATGCATCAGGGGGGCTTCAAATGGGACATGGTGTCAAAAAAAACAGTCCAGCAAAATCTGCCTTCCAAAAACCGTATGGCATTCCTTTCCTTCTGCGCCCTGCCGTGTGCCCGTACAGCAGTTTACGACCACATATGGGGTGTTTCTGTAAACTACAGAATCAGGGCCATAAATAATGAGTTTTGTTTGGCTGTTAACCCTTGCTTTGTAACTGGAAAAAGAATATTAAAATGGAAAATCTGCCAAAAAAGTGAAATTTTGAAATTGTATCTCTATTTTCCATTAAATCTTGTGCAACACCTGAAGGGTTAACAAAGTTTGTAAAATCCGTTTTGAATACCTTGAGGGTGTAGTTTCTTAGATGGGGTCACTTTTATGGAGTTTCTACTCTAGGGTTGCATCAGGGGGACTTCAAATGGGACATGGTGTAAAAAAAAACTGTCCAGCAAAATCTGCCTTCCAAAAACCATACGGCGCACCTTTCCCTCTATGCCCTACTGTGTGCCCGTACAGTAATTTACGGCCACATATGGGGTGTTTCTGCAAACTACAGAATCGATTTGCTTCTAAACTTCTAAGCCTTGTAACATGCCCCAAAAATAAAATATCATTCCCAAATTGATCCAAACATGAAGTAGACATATAGGGAATGTAAAGTAATAACTATTTTTGTAGGTATTACTATGTATTTTAGAAGTAGATAAATTGAAACTTGGAAATTTGCAATTTTTTACAAATTTTTGGTAAATTTTGTATTTTTTTATAAATAAAAATGATTTTTTTTTTTTACTTCATTTTACCAGTGTCATGAAGTACAATATGTGACGAAAAAACAATCTCAGAATGGCCTGAATAAAGTCAAAGCGTTTTAAAGTTATCAGCACTTAAAGTGACACTGGTCAGATTTGCAGTATAACTGTCATATATATTTTTTTTGGACTATTGGATTGTGGTGATTAATATCTCCTTGGTGGCCCTATTTCAACTTTTCACTGTGTACTCAATTACCCCTTAATTCCACAGTTTTGTTCCCTGTACTGCCTATTTTTACCTATGCTTAAAATCAGGTTGCTATGCAGGGTCCGTCTATGTGTTGAAGGACGGAGGACGCAGAAGCACGCAGCCTGCAAGGTCAGATTACAGACAGCTAGGGACTGTAAGTAAATGATTAAAGCCAGGTCCTCCCCAGCAGCTGATAACAGTGCCTGGGCTGTGTGCACTTCTCCCTGTCCCTGCGCTTGGCAGACGCTCCCTCACTCAGCAGAGCTGGAGAATGCAGAGTTGAACCAGCGCAGACCAGGGAAGGGAGATCTGCCGTCTGCTCAGTGTATAAATGAAAGGAACATGTGGTAAGAGGACCCCTTTATGCTGCAGGAGATTAACCCTTTAGGGGGGATTGCTCTGGTTACTGACACTTTTGGGGGGCTATTGTTACTGGCTAGTGAGGGCAGGCGGGATTAGCCTCAGGGTGAGGGCAGTGGCAGCTATCTTAACTGAATAGTGAAATTGCAGTTTTATGCAGACTGGTTGCTAAGGGCTGAATCTTATTAAATATGGGGTAAGTCAGTCTAATAATAACTGATTCTGGAATATCATGTTATTAGTAACTACGTATATGAAAATTTAAATTAGGGTCTAAGTGTGACAGTTATCCTTTAAGGTGAAATAGGGCTGAGTCCTTAAGAGGTTAAGGTATACCTTCTTTACCAGGTCTTTGATATAGTCTTTTTGGTATATATACCAGAACACTGAAATATTGATAATAACATGTGGCTTTCCAGGTCATTAAAGCTGGTAGCAGAAGAATGTTTCATGTCATGTATTCTTCTCTTAAGGCCATAGCTTTGAATGTATCAGCGCTGGGAGTCGTGTTCTCCGGTCATATTAGTGTATCATAGATATTGGATACTAACATGTCATGACTTCCTTTGATCTATTTTATAAAGCCAATATTGAGTTTTAAAGCTTCAGGCAGACTACACATTGCCTGGTATGTGTTTTAATCATAGATGAGCGCAGTAGAAAAGATTCAACAGGTTTTTTACGTCCACATTCTTCTCTATGGTCACCTTATACTTAGACTGATAGCAAAAAATAAGAAAAATGTAAGGAGGCGCTCATAATCATTTACGGCTGATATATTCCTTTCCTGCCAAGTATTAAAAGAGAAACAGATTTGCAATTAAGTTTTGCAAAGAGTGAATTTAAATAAGATTAACACAATATATATAATCTTGGTTAAAGCCTAATTCTTTGTAGTATTCTTGCTTGTACAAATGTTAAGTGATGTTTTGCTTGATAACGTATGTTAATCAGGATTCTTTTGTTGTTGGTATGATTATATTCTTGGTGGTTTACAAGTGGTGTTACATGGTAGAGATTGAAGATGAACACCAGTACCTCAATAGCTATGTACAGAGAGAAGAATAGATGGGTTTTCTTAACCCATTAGTGACCAACAATATGCCTTTTTACGGTGGTCACTAACAGGCCTTAGGCTCGCTACTGCTTTTTTACGATGACCTAGTCTAAGCACTGCCCCGGTCTCCTGTGTAGCAAAGAGCAAGAATGCAGCTGTCATATGAGAGCAGAGCTCAGACAAGCAGAAGCACTGATCCGGGTTTTTTAATCCCTTAGATACCACTGTCAATAGCAACTGCAACATCTAAAAAGTTTAGAGGGAGGGAGCTCCCTTGTCAAATGCGATTTTGTGGTGCTGATAACTTAGCATGGTATCTAGGGACCAGTGCATGTCCATTAGGCTGTGCCGCTCTAGCATGGCCTGCTGATGTCTGTCAGTATAACACTGACAATATAATGCACTATGCTACATAAACAGTAGAGTGTATTATAAAAGCAATCAACATGTCCCCTGTAAAAATCCCCTAATAAATGGTTAAAAAAAAGTTAATGTTTTATTAAATAAATAACCTCGAAGTTAAAAATGCTCTTTTTTTCCAATGAAAAACTGCCGTTCAATGGAAAAAAAATTGCAGACCTAAATTCTCCACGTACTTGGTATCACCGCGTCCATAACCCTCTGCACTACACAATTATTATGAGCACAGTGAGCTCCATAAAAAAAAAAAAAGAAAGAGTGCCAAAATTTAAGTTTTTTGCTTATTCACCACCAAAAACGCTGAATAAAAATGTACCCTACATGTCAGCTCACAAAAATCAATCCCTCGCACAGCTCTGTAGAAAGACAAATAAAAAAAAGTTAGGTTCTTTGTATGTAGCGATGCAAAAACATTTTTTTTAAAGGGTTTTTATTATGCAAATGTAGTAAAACCTAAAAAAAAACGATATGTATTTGGTATCTCTGTAATTATACTGACCCAGAAAAATTAAATCATCATGTTAGAGATGTAGCAAAAACTAAAAACAGTGGGTTAGAGCACCATCCTGACTCGATACCAACATTAAGCTGTAGAAGCTTTGCACATAGTAAAACTAAGCCAGTGGGATAACGCACCAGGTATGACTTTAATGCTTTAATACATCTGTATTTTGGCC
Organism: Bufo bufo; assembly: GCF_905171765.1. NCBI lineage: Eukaryota > Metazoa > Chordata > Amphibia > Anura > Bufonidae > Bufo > Bufo bufo. The sequence continues at coordinate 378,015,546 of NC_053390.1, forward strand.
AAAAAATTAACATTGCAAAATTGCTGTCACCCCACCCCCAAGAAAAAGTTAATAAAGAAAAATAAAAAAGTTACAGATCTTGAAACGCAATGATGAAAATAAATGTTTAAAAAAATTGCTTCATCACTAAGACCCAAAATGGACTGGTCACTGAGTGATCAAATACCTTAGTTTGATGATACGTTGTATTCTGGATTACATGCAGATAAGGTATGCACCAAAGCACTGAATGCCAAGTCTCAGACCATCAAATATAACTCTCTAGCTCTACAAACTGGGGTTACATCTGCCAACAGATTCTTATCTACAGTGTCATGGATAAGCATAACATGAGCATATTCCTCCAAGCATATTTACTTCCCATCTCATGTTTGACATGTTAAAGCGGTATTTCCATAGGAGACATTAATGGCACGTCTCTAGGATATGCCACCAATCTCATATAGGTGTGGGTCCTACGTCTTAGACCTGCTCCTATCTCCAGAAAGGGGTCCTCAAAGTTAAAAAAGAGCACACTGCTCATGCACAGCCACCTTCGACTCAATGCAAAGGGTGTTGCAAAGATAGTTGAGAGTTGGACTCGCAGTGCACGCTCTATTCACCACTATGGGACTTCCAAAAATTGCCGAGTTCGCTTGCACAACTATTTTCGGAACTGTCATATTAATGAATGGAAAGCACGCCACTCATGCACGGCTGCTCTTCATTAACTTCAATTGCCCCATTCTTTAGATAGGAGAAGATCGCAGAGGTGAGACCTGCAGCTATCTGACATTCATGGAATATACTAGCTACTTGCCATAAAAGTCCCAGATGGGTAAACCCATATTTTTTTTTACTTATGTAAATTGTCCCCAACCTTTGCTAGGTTGCGGAAATAGATGTATTAGTAAGTCTGTTACGGTCAGCACTCCAGTAAAATATGATGGCGCTACAGGGTAAGGACTAAGGTTACTTTCACACTTGCGTTTGGTGCGGATCCGTCATGGATCTGCACAGACGGATCCGCACCGATAATACAACCGCATGCATTCGTTCCGTTTGTATTATCTGTAACATAGCCAAAACGGATCCGTCTTGAACACTATTGAAAGTCAATGGGGGACGGATCCGTTTTCTATTGTGCCATATTGTGACGGATCTAAAACTGATCCGTTTGGCTCAGTTTCGTCAGGCGGACACCAAAACGCTGCAGGCAGCGTTTTGGTGTCCATCTCCACAGCAGAATGGAGACAGAACGGAGGCAAACTGATGCATTCTGAGCGGATCCTTTTCCATTAAGAATGCATTAGGGCAAAACTGATCCATTTTCGGACCACTTGTGAGAGCCTTGAACGGATCTCACAAACGGAAACCAAAACGCCAGTGTGAAAGTAGCCTAAGGCCATCAAACACAGATTAGAGAACTGGGACAAAGATTCAGGAGGACCGATCTTCATGTGGTGTCTACTATTTAGTTTGCTGAAACTGGCGGGGAAGCTATGGGAAACCTCTGCAATGGAAATGTAGTGCTACATGGTACTTCTTCAAATGAATGGTAAGCAATGTACACTAATGTACTGACCGAAGGAACCCTCCAGACTGTAAGGCTCTCTGCAACATCTCTCCAATCTGACTAGTAGAGTAGGAGTGCCTAAGAGGAATCCTTCTCTGGAACATCCAGAAGTACTGTCCCTTCATCCTCCCCCTATTTGTACAGGCTATCAATGAATATGTTATTATTCTGCTAAATGACAGTTCCTGTTCTTATAAGGTTTGCTTTGTACTCCAGTAGGAAATACTTCTTCAGTATAAGATCTCTCCAGGAATGTTCTCCTTTCATTGAGGACTACGATAAGAAGGGGCTTCACAATGCACAATGCATGTCTTATTTAGTGAGTCTGAATCTATTCATTCAGCAACACTGTCTCAGCTGTCAGGAGCGTATTGTCTCTATATATCTATGGGTCTACCATCTAGATATCCATCTCCTATCTAATCTATTATCCATCTATCTAATCTATTATCTATCTATCTAATCTATCTAATCTATCTATCTATCTATCTATCTATTATCTATCTATTATCTATCTATCTATCTATCTATCTATCTATCTAATCTATTATCTATCTATCTATCTATCTATCTATCTATCTATCTATCTATCTATCTATCGAATCTATTATCTATCTAATCTATCATCTATCTATCTATGTCATATCTATCTATCTAATCTATCTATCTATCTATCTATCTATCTATCTATTATCTATCTATTATCTATCTATCTAATCTATTATCTATCTAATCTATCATCTATCTATCTATGTCATATCTATCTATCTAATCTATTATCTATCTATCTATTATCTATCTATTATCTATCTACAGTCGTGGCCAAAAGTTTTGAGAATGACACAAATATTAGTTTTCACAAAGTTTGCTGCTAAACTGCTTTTAGATTTTTGTTTCAGTTGTTTCTGTGATGTAGTGAAATATAATTACACGCACTTCATACGTTTCAAAGGCTTTTATCGACAATTACATGACATTTATGCAAAGAGTCAGTATTTGCAGTGTTGGCCCTTCTTTTTCAGGACCTCTGCAATTCGATTGGGCATGCTCTCAATCAACTTCTGGGCCAATTCCTGACTGATAGCAACCCATTCTTTCATAATCACTTCTTGGAGTTTGTCAGAATTAGTGGGTTTTTGTTTGTCCACCCGCCTCTTGAGGATTGACCACAAGTTCTCAATGGGATTAAGATCTGGGGAGTTTCCAGGCCATGGACCCAAAATGTCAACGTTTTGGTCCCCGAGCCACTTAGTTATCACTTTTGTCTTATGGGACGGTGCTCCATCGTGCTGGAAAACGCATTGTTCTTCACCAAACTGTTGTTGGATTGTTGGAAGAAGTTGCTGTTGGAGGGTGTTTTGGTACCATTCTTTATTCATGGCTGTGTTTTTGGGCAAAATTGTGAGTGAGCCCTTGGATGAGAAGCAACCCCACACATGAATGGTCTCAGGATGCTTTACTGTTGGCATGACACAGGACTGATGGTAGCGCTCACCTTTTCTTCTCTGGACAAGCCTTTTTCCAGATGCCCCAAACAATCAGAAAGAGGCTTCATCGGAGAATATGACTTTGCCCCAGTCCTCAGCAGTCCATTCACCATACTTTCTGCAGAAGATCAATCTGTCCCTGATGTTTTTTTGGAGAGAATTGGCTTCTTTGCTGCCCTTCTTGACACTAGGCCATCTTCCAAAAGTCTTCGCCTCACTGTGCGTGTAGATGCGCTCACACCTGCCTGCTGCCATTCCTGAGCAAGCTCTGCACTGGTGGCACTCCGATCCCACAGCTGAATCCTCTTTAGGAGACGATCCAGGCGCTTGCTGGACTTTCTTGGACACCCTGAAGCTTTCTTAACAAGAATTGAACCTCTTTCCTTGAAGTTCTTGATGATCTTATAAATTGTTGATTAAGGTGCAATCTTAGTAGCCACAATATCCTTGCCTGTGAAGCCATTTTTATGCAACGCAATGATGGCTGCACGCGTTTCTTTGCAGGTCACCATGGTCAACAATGGAAAACCAATGATTTCAAGCATCACCCTCCTTTTAACATGTCAAGTCTGCCATTTTAACCCAATCAGCCTGACATATTGATCTCCAGCCTTGTGCTCGTCAACATTCTCACCTGAGTTAACAAGACGATTACTGAAATGATCTCAGCAGGTCCTTTAATGACAGCAATGAAATGCAGTGGAAAGTTTTTTTGGGATTAAGTTAATTTTCATGGCAAAGAAGGACTATGCAATTCATCTGATCACTCTTCATAACATTCTGGAGTATATGCAAATTGCTATTATAAAAACTTAAGCAGCAACTTTTTCAATTTCCAATATTTATGTAATTCTAAAAACTTTTGACCACGACTGTATTATCTATCTATCTATCTATCTATCTATCTATCTATCTATCTATCTATCTATCTATCTATTATCTATCTATCTATCTATCTATTATCTATCTATCTATCTATCTATCTATCTCCTATCTATCTATCTATCTATCTATCTATTATCTATCTATCTATCTCCTATCTATTATCTATCTATCTATCTATCTATCTATCTATCTATCTATCTATCTATCTATTATCTATCTATTTATCTATTATCTATCTATCTATCTATTATCTATCTATCTATCTAATTATCTAATTATCTATTTATCTATCTCCTATCTATCTATCTATCTATCTATCTATCTATCTATCTATCTATTATCTATCTATCTATCTATCTATCTATCTATTATCTATCTATCTATTATCTATCTATATATCTATCTATCTAATTATCTAATTATCTAATTATCTATTTATCTATCTCCTATCTATCTATCTATCTATCTATTATCTATCTATCTATCTAGATAGATCTATCATCTAGATATCTATCTAATATATTATCTATCTATCAACCTGTCTATCTATTTTTCCATCTATCATCATCTTCTGTGTCCTTGGTTCTACTCTCACTTGCACTTTGTAGAGACTGATAAGCTGTCAGAACATCTTAAGGAAAATGCAGTCAACATATCAATTTGATCAATGCTTAGTTCACAGCCAGTGCTATATATTGGAGTGAGAAGTTCTAATCACAAAAAGAAAAATGGAGTACAGATCTGGCCTATTTTCCTCACCTTTAATTATGTTCCTGTGTTTATGCCGCTACGATGAACACAAGAAGACATTTCATACATCCCTGTGAAGGACAAGGAACTAGGGGCTGATGAGCCTCTTCAGTAACATCATCTCATGTATGCACGCAATTCGTGTCTGAAAACCACGTTGAGTTAAAGTAGTCAGGATCTGCCACAACCCATAGATGTTTAGAGGAGACCGTTCCTTTTGTTTCAGCAAGTCCCAGCGTCTGTCGGCTTCATTTGAAGCTACACACGCATGCTGACATAAAAATGGATCTGATGGCACAGAGCTCCTGGACACAGCTTTCACAAGCACACTTCAATGTATTTTTCTTCCTGAAAGCTAATTTGTGTAGTAACCACACATCAGCCCCCTGTCATCATTGCTGTGGAGATGGGGAGCGCTCTTTAACCCTTTGCTCGCAGATTACCATGTAGCTCTGGAAAGTGCAGTGCTTTGTATATGGTTGGCGGCTCCTGATGTACTAAATGACTACTATTTCATATTTTTATCCAGTAGTTGTTACAACAGGGGAAAAAAAACAGCATTCTTTTAAAGGGAACGTCACTAGTGTTTTGCACACTAAACCTCCAACATGTCATTATACTGAAGTGGGTTAGGGTTCTATTTCTAAATATGCCATTGAATCATTAGGTATAAAAAGAAGTTATAATACAGTGTACGCTGTAGGTAAATTGTCCAGCTGCATCTGGATCATGTGTAGTGAAGTGAGATGCCCTGGCTTCAGCTGGGTGTGTGCCAGATGCCCCCGGGTTTTCTAGGGTTTACGCTTTACTTGGTTTTCATTGAATTGGGCAGATGAGGCATTGCCAAAGGTGTCATTGGTTGTGGGTACCCTTTTCCCTCTTCAGACATTATGAGCAGTGATGGACCACTTATTGGAGATGACATTCTGCTGCACTCGGGTCCTAGCCTGTCTAGTCTCAACCTGTCCCTATAGCTCTGACTCCCAACTGACTCCTATCCTAAGTGACTAAAGGTCGCTTTATACGGGACAATGTACAAGCAGATTGCTTCCCAATAATCTGATGATCACTAGCTGAGGAGACCGGTGCATTTACATGGAGAGGAGTGATCACTAATGCCATCTCTCTCCCCCATACAGACTAGCTGCAGATTGTGTTTACACAGCATGATATGCCACCGGGAAACAAGGATTTTTTTTGTGCAGCACAAACAATCCAATTACCCAATGAATGAGCATTATGCAGCATGTTAACACTGCCAGATCATCGTTAACGAGCGTTACTATGAACACTCGTTAGCGATAATCTGTTCAATTCTCGGCCTGTGTAAAGAACCCTTTAGTTAATGTGGACATCTTTATCTAGTACTATCAAGAAAACAATAGAGCTATCACACTGTTATCCCAATCCTATGCTTACTATTATAGTAGCAGATAGCATCTTCCCCTCAAAGCAGCAGTTAACGGACAATGGATTAACTATCTATATAGGAATTGTATCTCCCTGTGTTCCCTGCTACATAAGGGGGATATTTTGTATTTTGTTTTTGATGGCATAATAATGAAGAAAAAAAAAGAGCCAAAAAAATAAAAATAAATAAATAATAATAATAATAATAATAATAATAATAATAATATGTTTCTATGAATATTGACATAAATGTCCTTTTAAATGGGTTGTCTTACTAAGCCAATGCCATTGCAAATGCTATATAGGGAGGGGAATGTGGATGACATACAGGAGGGACCCACCACTTGGAGCCCCTATCTATAAGCCTGTAGACCAATGGCTCTTGCTCTTTCAAACCTATCAGTCCATTTATTGCATGGTTGGCAGTTTATTTTAACTGTTGGCAAGGTATAATATAAATGTATGGATGCTCACAGTCTACTTATATGCAATATACAGTATACTACTACCAGGAGAATGTGACCTTTAGCACATACACAGATATGAACAAGCATGTATTCTGCTACAACATGCACCCTTTAAGATATTAGCATTAGGGCAAACTTATCAATTATTTCTAACAAAATATACTTCCCTCATGAATAATTTCTTTCATGGCTGACTGAGCATATTTGGGGTTGTAGTTGAAAATCCATCCTTTCTTCTTCTTCATTGAGAGACATATAAGCTTCATAATGGCCGTGGCTTTATGTTCTTCATAATATTGTTTCCCCTCGTGATGAATTGGTCTTGTAAAGTACAATAAGGGCTTGGTGCTCTTTGGTAAAACGCTCACTACGTATTTCTATGCTCAAATAAAATAATTACCTGTTTATGTGTTTCTTTAAATTGTGTGTGCTTTAAGCTTTCACTGCGAAAAAAGTATGTCATGCAGCCTCAGTGCAATCTGTCTTTGTCAGTAAGGGACTATAATAGGCAGGAGGGAGGTAGGGAGATGGATGCTGAGCATGTTACCTACATGCACTGACATAAAACACAGTATGGCAGTCTAACAGTATTACCCTGCAGATCTCTAAGATTGCAGCTGAACAAAGAAAGCATACAGTGCAAATTAATAAAGCCAAAGCTAATTACTTCTAGGTATTATTGCTGAAGATCTTACATTGAGTTATAGCACCTTGAGATTATACTGCTTTCATATTGTAGTACAGTACAGCTCCTTTAATACAGCATCTGACCTTCCTTATTGTTATGCTTCATATAAGGTGCCGTTGCTTCAATTTATACTACAAACCACATCACTCTGTGCCAGATCCATATGGCGTCTGAGGGATTCCATTAAAGAGCATCCATCAGTAGGATCAGTCCTATTAAACCAGGCACAATGCCTGGTAGGGCTGCTGCTGAAGACTTTTCTGTTAGGCTCCAGTTACATGACCGTATATGTTTTGCGATCCGCAAATCACGGGTATGCAAAATAAGGATGTGGTCCGTGTTGCATCTGCATTTTTTGCAGACCCATTGACTTCTATGGGTCCGTGTGGACAAGTATAGGACATGTACTATCTTTTTCCAGAACAGATATACAGATGCAAAAAGCACACGAATCATGCACACAAAAAGATGGACTATGTGCATAAATTGCGGACAGAGACTCATTGAAAACAATGGGTGTGCAAATAAAATGCAGATGGCGCATGGACCACATCCATATTTTGCGGATCCACAATTTTCAGACCATAAAACAGATATGGTTGTGTGCATGGGGCCTAACAGATATGTTGGGCTGATGCAGAGAAATATTTGCTTTATTGTTTATACAATTGATGATAAATTGGCCCCGTCAGTCAAGTGGAGGATGAATGTCCAGCACTGCAGAGCAGAGGGAACTAAGATGCACCGAGTGACTAGAGCTTTCCCTCGATGCCTCATAGTTCCTCCACTCTGCAGTGCTGGACATTCATCCTCCACTTGACTGACGGGGCCAGCTAATCAGCAGCGTCATCTCAGGTGGCTTTAAAGGGGATGAATTTCAGAAGCATGTAAAATGGCACTGTAACATAAAGTTGTAATAAATATAAAAACTTTCTTGCTTTGACGTAATTTCTATGATTGCCCTCGTTCAATCAAGAAGATAATTTTTCCCCAAAAAGGATCTTTTTAGTTTGACTATTGACCAATTGGCCAGAGAGATAGGAAGAAAGGTTTAACTTGTTGGAGATATGTGTTTTTTGTAGGTTAACGGTATTTGAATGGTATTGTAAAGTTGAGAATGGGCATCAGCTGTCAGACAAATTACTTTACAGCATCTCTTCTATCAACATACATATTCAACTTAGCTGAACAGATAGGCTACTACTATGGAGAGAGGAACGAAAGAAGTTGCCAGGGACATCTGGCGCTACTTATCTCTAGAGTAACAAAAGTTTAAAAAAGTTTAATACCAACCAGTTCAATAGTTGTGTAATTGTCCAGTTTCAATAGTCAGGATAAAAGGCCAAATTAACATCAGTTTATTATGATGACTACAGGAGGATTGTCATGATTCATTGCAGAACCTAAAGAGGTTGTTGTCACGAGTTAGAGGTCCCAGGAGAGACCACTGCATCGTCAAGCAATAAACGGAAATCAGGTACAGACACAAGAGTTTATTGCACAAACAAAAACATGGAAGGCAGCACAGACAAAACATGAGCTCTATGTACCGTCAGCACAGTGGGAGAAAACCCCCACTGCGCCACTGTCTAGTAATACTCCAGAGGGGCGTGACTAAGCAACTCCTGGTATTCACTAGAGCCCTAGATGGTAGGGTTAGACTTTGCCACAGGAAGCTGCCAGGGTCCACTCTGGAGCGTGAACTAGACAGTGACAGCAGGAACAAATACAAAACAGGTGCCAGAAGGTACCGACGGCACATAGGCAAACATAACAGACAGGCAAATACAAAACAGGGCAACTAATAACACAAGCAGGAGTTCATGCAAGGGAGCAGGAGTGGCAATGACCAGAGAAGGACTTGCTCCACCAGTGGTATACTGTGTGGCCTTGCGCATAGCACTCTGCTGCAAAGGCTTGCTGAACACAGACATATGAAAACACACAAAGTAACTAAAACATAACTGGCAGAACAGATAACAGAAAGACAGGAAAGAGGACGTAAATGAACAAGTAGGGAAACCCACAGAGCACAGGCAGACAGACAGACACGGATCCCATGGGTCAGCAGCATGGGAGAGAGAGTACAAACCAGGAGCAGGACAAGACAACACACACCAGGAGAGCTGACACAGAACTGAGGAAACCTCAGCCTTATATACAGGTTCCATGGGTGCAGCAGAGAAGCCACACCCATGGAGCAGACAGAGGATTAACTCCTAATAGGAACACAGGGGAGTTAACCCATACAGAACCACAAATAACACACAGAAACAAAACTTCAGCGAGAAGCGCCGAACGAGCAAGGATGGAAGGTCACAGCCAGAGATAGTGACTGTGACAGTTGTCCAACACCTTAACATTTTTGACCAAAAGCTCTGAATGATCTAAAAGAACAAACTAAGTAATACTAACTTTACCAATCCTCCATCCTCCGCAATGTATATAAAAAAAACTTTACAATATTTCTGTTGCATGTATACTACAATGGTACTTTATTTGAAATGCCCTATTCATTGCATGGTAATATTTTTCTTGGGGTAATCCCTATAACCTCTTCAACCCCAGGCCTGTATTCACCTTCCTGCCCAGGCCATTTTGTTGCAAATCTGACATGTGTCACTTTATGTGGTAATAACTTTGGAACACTTTTACTTATCCAAGCCATTCTGAGATTGTCTTCTCATGGCACATTGTACTTCATGATAGTCATAAACTTGAGTCAATATATTTCACCTTTATTTGGGATTTTTTTCACAAATTCAAAAATTTTCAAATTTCAATTTCTCTACTTTTATAATAGATAGTGATACCTCATATAATAGTTATTACTTTACATTCCCCATATGTATACTTCATGTTTTGATCATTTGAAAATGACATTTTATCTTTTGGGGACGTTAGAAGGCTTAGAAGTTTGGAAGCAAATCTTGCAATTTTTTGGAAAATTTCCAAAACCCACTTTTTAAGGACCGGTACAGGTCTAAAGTCACTTTGTGAGGCTTACATAATAAAAACCACCCAAAAATGACCCCAGTTTAGAAACTACACCCCTCAAGGTATACAAAACTGATTTTACAAACTTTGTTAACCCTTTAGGTGTTCCACAAGAATTAATAGAAAATGGAGATGAAATTTCAGAATTTCACTTTTTTGGCAGATTTTACATTTTAATAAAAAAAATTCCAGTAGCAAAGCAAGGGTTAAGAGCCAAATAAAACTCAATATTTATTTCCCTGATTTTGCGGTTTACATAAACACCCCACATGTGATAATAAACTGCTGTACAGGCACACGACAGGGCGCAGTAGGAAAGGAACACCATATGGTTTTTGAAAGGCAGATTTAGCTGAACTGGCTTTTAGATGCCATGTCCCATTTGAAGCCCCCCCTGATGCACCCCTACCATAGTAACTCAAAAAGTGACCACATTTTGTAAACTACAGGATAAGGTGCCAGTTTTATTGGTACTATTTTGGAGTACATATGATTTTTAATTGCTCTATATTAAATTTTGTTTGAGGCAAGGTAACCAAAATATAAAGGTTTTGGCACGTTTTATTTTTATTTTTAACAACATTCATGTGACAGGCTAGATCAAGCGCTATAAAGCAGGTTGTTACGGATGCAATGATATCAAATATGTCTACTTTCTATGATGTTTGTTTCAGTTTTACATAATAAAGCATTTTTTTAAAAAAAAATTAGGCCCTATTTTTTTTTTTTTTCTGCCGATCATCTTCTGCAGGGGCTCGTTTTTTGCAGGAAGAGTTGATGTTTTTATTGGTACCATTTTTGGGTACATATCATTTTTTGCTCATACACTTTATGGGGCAAGGGGACCAAAAAAGTGCTTGTTATGGCGCAGTTTTTATTTATTTATTTTTACAGCATTTACCTCAGGGATTAGGTCATGTGACTTTTTTATAGAGCAGATCGTTAGGTACGTGGCAACGTTAGGTACAAACACTTTTTTAAACATTTTTTTTTTTTACTTCATTTCTGATGTTCACTTTTGGGGGTCTGATCCCCTCTGCAATGCAATACAATACATCTGTATTGTAATGCATTGCCTGTTCGTGTACTACACTGAGTCATACACTAACAGGTTGCATAGGAGACCCAGCCTGAGGCTGGATTTCCTCGGCACCCATAGAAGGCAGGTCCCGATGCCATGCAAGGCATTGGGCAGCCTATGCACAGCATCGGGCTGCCTTCTGACACATCGAGTCCCCGCCACAGCAGCGCGGGGACTCGATGCGCTCACTCACCCGACACAAACCCCTTCTATGTCGCAGTCAGCACGGGCCGTGGCATAGAAGGGGTTAATCCACTGGCATCAGCTTTTACAGCGATGCTGGCGAATACAGCAGGGGCCCAGCTACCAGGGACTGCTGGGCCCCTGCATTAATCTCGCGCACATGGCTCCTGTGCCCGCGCAATCACCATGACGTACTATTATTAAATTGCGGGAACGCAGTGGTTTCCATTACGTAGTAGTACGTCATGGGTCGGGAAAGGGTTAACTGTCATGGCTTCCATTATGTGTGGAGACATGACTGATGTGCCAAATGCATTTTCAAACCAATTCAATTCATTTATAATGATGGCCATCAGGTTTCCATTGATAGAAAAAAAGGGGGGGCTAGATGCACAGTCACAAATAAGCAGCGGAACCCTTATCCAAGAGTAGGTTCAGTCTCCTTAAAACAGTCAAATCCACAAGTAGTTGCAGGGACCGCGCTGATACCAGCAGTAATAGACACAATGCAGACTTCAACAAACGCTCCAGCAGGCAGCTGTTATAAATCCACTCCTATGGACGTCTCCTGCAGCGTCTTGATACCAACCGAAAACTTCAATGTACGTCACCAATTCCTTCGCAAGACAAAGAGACACATAGCGCAATACCCAAGTGGTAAAAGTAAGTACCGTATTTATCGGCGTATAACACGCACTTTTTCCCCCTGAAAATAGGGGGCAAATCATGTATGCGTGTTATACGCCGATATTCACTGCGCTGTATGAGCCGGGAGAGAGGAGGGGCTGGAGTCCGTAACTAGGGGCGGGGCCCGGTGCAGTCACTGTACTCTTACACCGGGCCCCGCCGCTCACCAAAGTATTTATAAACGTGAATCCTTATCCTGTTATTAAGCTGCCCTCTCCCATGTTCCCATGTCCCCCCTGTATCCCCACAGCACTTACTTAAGCTTCAATAGCAGGCAGAGCAGACGGCAGCAGTAACGTCACTCACTGACGTCGAGCGCCTGCTCCGCCCCCTTTATGAATGAAGCAGGCGGAGCAGACGCGCGACGTCAGTGAGTGACGTTACTGGTGCCGTCCGCTCTGCCTGCTATGGAAGCGTGTGAATCGTAAGTGCTGTGGGGATACAGGGGGGACATGGGAACATGGGAGAGGGCAGCCTAATAACAGGATAAGGATTCACGTTTATAAATACTTCGGTGAGCGGCGGGGCCCGGTGTATTGGGGGACACTGTTATGAGGGGGATCTGTGGATGACATATAGCAGTGTCATCCACAGATCCCCCCCATAACAGTTCCATCCACAGATCCCCCCACCCCATAGCAGTACAATTTGAAATGGACACTGTTATGAGGGGGATCTGTGGATGACATATAGCAGTGTCATCCACAGATCCCCCCCATAACAGTTCCATCCACAGATCCCCCCACCCCATAGCAGTACAATTTGAAATGGACACTGTTATGAGGGGGATCTGTGGATGACATATAGCAGTGTCATCCACAGATCCCCCCCATAACAGTTCCATCCACAGATCCCCCCACCCCATAGCAGTACAATTTGAAATTTTTTTTTTTTTCCTGAAATTTTCCTTAAAATGAAGGGTGCGTGTTATACGCCAGTGCGTGTTATACGCCGATAAATACGGTATTTAATTTATTGTACTTACAAAGTCCATGTGATAAAAGACATTTCATAAAATCACACCCGGCCCGGGTTTCGCCTTAGGCTTCGTCAGGCGTTGAGGAACTGAATTCCCTCAGACTCAGTGTTAAATATCCTTCCTAAATTGCTCTAGGGCAACACCCAACTTCCGATTGGTGGCGGGTGACATGCATTAAATACAAACAACACTAAAAACATCCATAATACAAAAATCAATCATACACAATATCAGATAAAAAACAAATTGCAAACATTATCCACATGCGCTTCACATGGGCAAAACAAAAAAGTTAAAATATGACAGAGTTTGCGCAAACTGTGCAGCCTGTAATTATGACATGCAAGCTGCCTTAATATCCCATTCTATGTTAAGGCCGTGTGGTAGGAGGGTGCCCATCGCGTATATCCACTCTGCTTCTCTTTTGTTTATCTGTTTAACAGGGTCTCCCCCTCTCCAGTGTCTCCGCACCAGTTCAACGGCACAGAATCTTAAACCTCTCAGATTTTTCTGGTGCACTTTTTTGTAATGCGCCAAAACACTGTGGGTCTCCAGACTCTTCTTAATGTTTTGGACGTGTTCAGCAATGCGGGTTTTTAATTTTCTTAGAGTACGACCTATATATTGTGTCTTGCAGGGGCACTCTAACAAGTAGATTACCCCCGCTGTTTCACATGACAGATTCCCTTTTATTTTCCACTCCTTATGTTTTCTCAGTGAATACAATATTCCAGGGGTTATCATTGATATATACAATGAACTCTTTAAACGCGGTTTCTGTGCCACGCCAAATGCAGATACAGTCGTCAATATACCTTTTCCATAATTGTAGACAGCCTGCTTAATTCTCCACACACACCAGTGGTTCAATATAAAAATGTTCCAAGTATGACATAAAAATATTCGCAAAACTGGGTGTGAATTTCGCACCCATCGCAACACCCGATACTTGCAAATAAAAATTATCCTCATACCAAAAATAATTATGAGTGAGGCAGTATTTAATGCAATTATAGACCATGGATCCAAAATGTACCTAAAGGGCAATTACATCGTATTAAACACAACTGCACTGAGGCTGATGATTTTGAATCACAAAGTGACATAATCCTCGAAAGGTTTAGGGAGAAAGGATATGCAAAGGATCTGCTGTTTAAACAAAGGGAGGAAGTAAGAGATGTCAGTGTAACAAGTAAAGATGAAAAAACCAGTGATCATTTTAAAAAGAAATATTACAGTGATCGGTATAGGTTTGCTTTTTCCACCACTTACTCTGTCCACTGCCCCCGTATTAGGGATATTATTAACAAAAATTGGAACGTCCTTAAGAACGATGGTGTAATAGGGGATCTGATTCCACACAAACCCCCCCTTATATTCAGAAGGGCTCCAACTGTTAGGAATAAGATCGTACATGGATGTCCTAATAAAGAAAAGGGATCCCGCATCCATCGGGATGTGTTCACATGGTGCGGCTTTTGCATAGGATGTTAAAATAGGGCCAAGGAAGACAAGAAAAACATCAATACAAGTATGGTGATGTCAACAACAAAACATAAGGAGTGTAAAATAAAAGGGAATCTGTCATGTGAAACAGCGGGGGTAATCTACTTGTTAGAGTGCCCCTGCAAGACACAATATATAGGTCGTACTCTAAGAAAATAAAAAACCTGCATTGCTGAACACGTCCGAAACATTAAGAAGGGTCTGGAGACCCACAGTGTTTCGGCGCATTACAAAAAAGTGCACCAGAAAAATCTGAGCGGTTTAGGATTCTGTGCCGTTGAACTGGTGCGGAGACACTGGAGAGGGGGAGACCCTGTTAAACAGATAAACAAAAGAGAAGCAGAGTGGATATATGAGATAGGTTTCCATTGAGGTTTCAGTGTTTTTGGTAAGAATTGCACTGAATAGTACGCTAGTCTTGCCGTCAGAAGGCACAAAACCTACTGTCAATATGCACTCAGCCTGATATGTTGTACGCAATAGAATCTATTTAAAACATATAAAAAAATATTAAACAACCAACCATTTCTATATAAAAGCAACTTGAGTCAACAACACTAACGTTCTGGAGTTTTTATCCTAATTTATGGTCATGGCAAGCCAACCTCTATGATAGATTTGGAAAACAAGACAGCATATGTTCTCTTTGGAGGATTTCCAGTGGGTATATATTATATTTAATTTCTTATTACTTGTGGAATGATGAACAATACTGTTTCTGATCCTAGAAAATATAAGAAAATAAGTATGTGCTCTTTGGTGTCTTAAAACATGCGCATAATTACCAAATAATAGTTCTGAAATGAATATATTATGTATTCTAAAAGTAAAATTATCTCTGAACTACAGTGCGTTATTCAGTAATGAAATATTTCCTATCTCCTTGTTCCATGCATATGTAGATTGTCGTAGCTGGGATTCATGTATTCCATTCCTATCTTTGTTGTCCACACTGTTTATTTTAGAATGTGAATTTATATGTTTTCGGTAAAAAAAAATATTTATAAAGTACATTCTGTTTGCCCAAGAAGCATTGATGGAACAGAAGAAATTGAAATCTGTTCAGTCCATGGTTAGAATAGAGCATTTACAATCACATATTTTACATTAGTTCAGATGATCTATATAAATTGTTAACTACAGTATTTCAGCTAACAGTTCAATAAATAGGCAGCTACTTGATTTCAACTGCCTGAACAAATTAGTTTTTTATCTTCAACTACCAATGGACACTGCAAGGTCATTGTTTAAGAATCCTTAAGGCTCTAATACACATTTTTTATGAATCATGTTGTATCTTTGCAAATTTCAAAGACATGATTGATGTCATCTTACAAGATCTCTTCCTAACCTAGACAGCATCCTGTTGGTTCTCACCGGCAGACCTTGGCTTCAGCCCTGGAGCTGAGGATGTACCTCTTTCTTTATTTGCTCATTTCAAATGTCTGCTTAATCCAGTTTCCTCAAAGGACATTCATGCACTTAGTTGCTTTAACTTTCCCCGTCCTGAACATATTCCATCTACTCTCATTTATTCTGTCCTCATTGTCATTTCCTAGCTCTCTTTTAGCATGCCCCATGGCACACCTCCAGATGCAAGCGTTTAGTAGCCCTCAAGCCAACACGGCCTCTAGCTACCTTTCCCCTTTATGACATGTACACCATAGTTATCCTGATTTGAATGTAAATTACTTTTTAATAGGAAAGATGCAAGCAATGTGTGAAGGCATAAACCAGAACAATATAGTGAAGCATAACATAAGGAAAGAGCACTTCGATAATTATCTGTAGGAGGCTACTGTAGTGTAGTAGTTGGTAATTCTAAAAAAAAACAACATTGGAATATGACCCTTTTCTATGAAGAACGGACTTTATCATAGAAATTAACAGTGCACTGTAAGACTTTTATATCACCTTCGAGAGCATCGATTGTTGTAACGAAGATACCAACCAAGAAAGATCGAAAGCTCTGTCTTGCCTGCTGATCACGTCATTTCCAGAATTTAGAATTATTCTCCGGTTGTAATCTTCGAATAAACGTGGGACGCCGACTGTGAGATAGCCGGGACGCCGGCACCCAGCGGATCCCGATAAACCAGACGGACCAGCCAGAAAAAAGTGAAGGTAAGCCCACAAACAGTGGGTTATCATAACTGGTTCTAATATTTAGAAGACCAGATAATAATATCACACAAAAGAAAAATCGATTATATTGAAAAGTAAAACCAACTACTTTCATTTCTCCAATACCACTGATACCAGTGCAGCGGTGGATAACAATCTCCCCGCATTTTTTTCTATAAGGGACAAAATTTATGAAGTGACTTTTTTTACCTACCATCAAGGAACTTCCTGTGAATTGAGATAGATGACCTTTGGTATAAGGCACTCCATGAATCTTTAAAGGTGTATTAAATTTTATGTTATAATCATCGATGATATATTATGCAAATTTATAGAATTTTTAGTGAATTATCGAATGTTCATTATATCATACCGAACATATCTTTTTTATTAATAGAGTAAGATTTTACCTGTTTATTTTATTTGTATGTATAATAAATTCTGCTGTTTTGAACCTAGCCATTTTTCTCCATATGTTGAGTGTGCCAGTCTTTTGGTATTAGACATTATTTGCATTTTTGAAGGGTGAGTCAATTTTGACTTGAGCACCTTCCTGTGATTGTGAGCTATTTCCTAGATACCTCTATTCTCTAAAAAAAAAAATCACTTGATGACCTATAGTGTGGCAAATAGGGAGAGACAAGACAGGCAACATAAGATTGCAGGATGAGAAGGCAAGAAGAAAGAAAAGAAGTGAAGGTGTAGTGGGAAGGTGATGGCTTACTGCTCTAGACAAAATATATTGAGCTAGGGTTAAAGCTGTAAGCTAGGGGTGGACTTGGAGATAGCTTTGCAGTGCACTACAGTTTTCAAAGAGGAGTGTGATCAAGGAGAGAAAAAACATGAATGGGTATCCTTGTCAGCTGCTGTGAACCCCTCCATCCTCAGGATGTAATTTAGCCTTTAAGTAAAAACCCCTAACCTTCATTACAAGCAATGTAGGCAGCAGCAACAAAAACATGTCTAAGAAGACCCTTTTTATTCTGGGAATACGGTCCGATGATGAGGGAAAGGAGGACAATAGTGGTAGAACCAGCTACAGTGCTGCTCGTAATTATTCATACCCCAGGCAAATTTTGACTTAAAGTTACTTTTAATCAACCAGCAAGTAATTTTTTTACGTGAAATGACATAGGTGTTTCCCAAAAGATAATAAGACGATGTACAAGAGGCATTATTGTGAAAAAAAAAAAAAAAAAACATTTCTCAGCTTTTATTTACATTTGAGCAAAAAGTGTCCAGTCCAAAATTATTCATATCCTTCTCAATAATCAATAGAAAAGCCTTAATTGGCTATTACAGCAATCAAATGCTTCCTATAATTGCAGACCAGCTTTTTGCATGTCTCCACAGGCATTTTTTGCCTATTCATATTTAGCAATGAGCTCCAAATCTTTCAGGTTGGAGGGTCTTCTTGCCATCACCCTGATCTTTAGCTCCCTCCACAGATTCTCAATTGGATTCAAGTCTGGACTCTTGCTGGGCCACTCCAAAACGTTAATGTTGTTGTCTGCTAACCATTTCTTCACCACTTTTGCTGTGTGTTTTTGGTCATTGTCATGCTGAAATGTCCACTGGTGCCCAAGGCCAAGTTTCTCTGCAGACTGCCTGATGTTGTCATTGAGAATCCTCATGTATTGCTCTTTTTTCATGGTGCCGTTTACTGTGATTAGGTTCCCTGGTCCATTGGCTGAAAAACACCACCAAAGCATTAGGTTCACACCACCATGTTTGACAGTGGGGATGGTGTTCTTTGGGTTGAAGGATTCTCCTTTTTTACGCCAAATGAAGGAAACATCATTGTGTTGACCAAACAATTCAATTTTTGTTTAATATGACCATAACACAGAAGACCAGAAGTCTTCTTCTTTGTCCAGATGAGCTTTTGCAAAGGCCAAGCGAGCTTTTGTGTGCCTTTTCTGGAGAAGTGGCGTCCTCCTTGGTCTGCATCCGTGGAACCCAGCAGTGTGCAGTGTCCGTTGGATTGTCTGCCTTGAGACATTGCCACCAGCAGAGCCCAGATTCACCAGGATGGCTTTGGTGGTGATCCTTGGATTCTTTTTCACCTCTCTAACAATCCTCCTGGCCAGCACAGGTGTCACTTTTGGCTTCCGACCACGTCCTCTGAGATTTTCCACAGTGCGGAACATCTTGTATTTTTTAATAATACTTTGCACTGTAATACTTTGCCACTGGAACTTGAAAACATTTAGAAATGGCCTTGTAGCCCTTTCCTGACTTGTGAGCAGCCACAATGTGCAGCCGCAGGTCCTCACTGAGCTCCTTTGTCTTAGCCATGACTGTCCACAAACCAACTGCAGAGAGCTGCTGTTTTTCACCTGTTGAGTTGATTAAAACAGCTGTTCCCAGTTAATCAGGGAAATTAGGATGCTTTAGAACAGCTTGGACTATTTGGAATGGTATAGAACTTTTGATTTTCCCACAGACTGTGACAGTTTGTGAAGGGTATGAAAAATTTTGGAGTGGACACTTTTTGCTCAAATGTAAATAAAAACTGAGAAATGTTTTTTTTCCCCCCACAGTAATGCCTCTTGTACATCGTCTTATTATCTTTTGTGAGACACCTATGTAATTTTCTGTCAAAAAATTACTTACTGGTTGAATAAAAGTTACTTTAAGTCAAAATTTGCCAGGGGTATGAATAGCACTGTATGTTGTATAGACCGAACACTTTGTTGCAAGCAGATTTTCTAGAAGGTGTGAGTGTTAGCTTTACAAATGATAGGCAGTTGGCAGGATTGGATGCAACATAAGGGTTTTATTGGGAAAAAACAACAAAAACAAAATTGTTCCAACAGGATGGCTTGGCTTCAGCCCATCAAAGTTCAGTCACATAAAGCACTTATCTTCAGCCCTCATGTGTCATATAAAAGTTCATTTTTTAAACAGGCAGAAATACAGGAGTCACCTTTGTGCAGAGTCTTGTCTTTTCCCTTCTCTGGAACACTGTGAAGAGGAATGCTCCCAAGTCCTCTCCAGACCACCAACACACACATATTGACATTGTGTCTAGTGATGGATGAACATCTGCCGGGACGGTTCGCGAACGCGATCAAATGTTCACGAACCGCAAGTTTGTGGCGGGTCCCATTCATTTTAATGGCAGGCGAACCTGAAAAACCCTTAGCTGATATTTGCAGCCAAGAAATAATTACTAGAAGTGCACAAATAGTCGCACAACATGGACAGTGACATACCAGATGTATTATTTGAATTTGCGATCTCCATTCATTATTTTTTTCAATGCAAAATATCGGCAATGTAATTTTCGCGTACGCGCATGCGCAAATGCACTATACAGTACCCAAATGCACTATAAAGAAAGTATATTGGTATATAACACCCAGCTTCAATCAGTTTTTTTGGGGGGCGACTGGTATATCACACTAGTACAAATTATTTGTTCCAATAACGCTTGTCCCTCTATATACCTGCAGTATCGCAGCAGAACCGCACACAACTGCCGCACAATACAAATGCACTATAATATACTTTCTAACATAGAAAGTATATTATAATATTGTACACGGAAGGCAATCCATTAGATTATACATAAAGATAAAACGTAACCTTTAATAATTTTACTATGAGGGTCCATTCACACGTCCGTAAGTGTTTTGCGGATCCGCAAAACACGGACACCGGCAATGTGCATTTCGCAATTTGTGTACCGCACATCGCCGGCACTATAATAGAAAATGCCTAATCTTGTCTGCAATTGTGGACAAGAATAGGACATGTTCTATTTTTTTTGCGGAAACGGAAGCACAGATGCGGAAGTGCAGATCCGCAAATCCGGATGTGGAACCGCAAATGCAGATGCGAACACCACATTCCGGCCCCATTGAAAATGAATGGGTCTGCACCCGTTCCGCAAAATTGCGGAACGGATGTGGACACATTTTGCGGACGTGTGAATGGAAAAGATATCCCTCAAAATGAAAATAAATTTAATTATTAATGTTAAGCAAAAAGCATAGATGTGGTAGGCAATAACAAGTGCTCGGCGGCACCAAATCAGAAACCATATGTCCTACCACAGTCCGGGGGGTTCCAGTGCACATCCATGAATCCCGGAGGGAAAGCAAAAAACATCTATCCATGGGCTAGATGATGATGTGGTATTGAAGGACAGGGTGGGCAAAGAACTGTCCCTGATATTGCCCTACAGGGGGGTGCTATTCTGGCACTGATAGCCTAACCACAGACCACCCGCCCTGATAAGAGCAACCCCGTCCGGAACCTTACCCTATATAAAAATGGCCCTAGTAAGCCCCTAGCCCCTAGACCCCTGACTTCCAGGTGATCACTATATAGATCTATGTGTTTTTGACTCATTATAAAAGTATATTATAAGTATATCGAACCCCTCTGTGTATCACACATATCGATAGCACACCTATACTAGTGCTTAAAATGACTTTTGTGGCCCTATTAGCAAGCGTTTGGTGTCCCTAACAGCCTGTCCCTGCTCCACACAGCAACCTCTCCCTACACTGGCAAAACACTGAATGTAAAATGGCGGCCAGATCAGGTTTATTTATAAGGTAGGGGGTACGTCCATGTGCTGAAATGTCTCAATTAACTGTCCTGTACCACCTGATGGATGTGTCATGGGTCAAAGTTCTTCACAATGTAAAAGAATATGGCGGGCGCGAATTTCTCCATATGTTCGCATGTTCGGCTAATCGCGAACACGCAAAGTTCGCCGCGAAATGACCGCCGGGCGAACCACAAGGCCATCTCTAATTGTGTCTTTTAAATTAGCTTCCAGCTGGGTGAGGTGGTAACCCACGAGATGGAGTATGGGAGTGACCTTCCCACCCAAACTCTTCAGTCACTCCTAAATCCCGGACCCAAATTCTAGCTACCTCAAACTCAGCGATCTAACATCACTGGTTGCCATTTACCTCCGCGATTTACATCACTGAGAGCAGCAGCCTCAGTGACACATACTTACCATCAATAACCTCACCCCTTGGATGCTTACAAAGGACATAACAATACTGATAGTTGCAGATATGCACGATCTTCAGACAAGCTGATTGATGATCTCACTGCTGAGAAACCCCTTAAGTCCCGTTTTTATCCTTTCTTGATGACTTTTATAATTGTGAATATCCGTGCATCCATTTACTCGTAATAGGTGGTCTTTTGGTCTTTCAGTGCACATCACTATTGTATTGTAGACATAGCTTTTGCATTCAATTCATATGACTTTACAGTGGTAAAAATAAACTAAAACATAATTATTGTATTCTACGAATCAGACGTTTACTAGGCGTAGTACTTACATGTCATATTGGCAGGGGCGAATTGGGAACTAGCATTAATTAATGCTGAGAGCATTAGATCGCTATGTACTCAACCGGCAGGCCTGAGGAGGGCTTGGGCGACCCCCTGGGCATTGGCCCACTGGGAAATTTCCCTGTAGGGTCTATGGCCAATCCGCCCCTGGATATTGGAAAACTGTGCAAAGATTCCAGAATTCATGCAGATAAGGATTTACTGAGAATATGAAGTTTTACTCTGGCAGGTTCTGCTTTTTAAGGACAATGAAGGTGGAACTTCACTTTTTGAAATGCTCTCTGCCTCCCTTTTCCTGCTCTGATTGACAGCTATAGTAGTTTCCTGGTTGGATGCTATGTCACTTCTAAGCAGAAGGGAGTAACTGAAGCAGCTCGATGCACAGAGAATTTTAAAGGTACGCTGTGCCTCCACTGCACTTGCAAGAGCAGAATCTGGCAGAATAAAAGTTAATATGAAAAGCTCCACAAATAGGTATGTATGTTTGCCCAGCTATCTGTAGCTCCTAGCTAGTTCTTTCAGCAGTTTAGCATGCTCAAAACTGCTGACAGACTCACTTTGCAACATTTTTGCAGCTAAATTCATATTTTAGCTGAATTCATTGGGCTTCTTAGGATATGCCATCAATGTCAGATATGGCATATGGGTCACTTCTGAGACCTGCTCCTTTCACAAGAATTGGACCACTGAAATGAAAGAGACCACACTGCACAAGTCTCGAAAATAGCCAAGCTATGGGGCTTCCAAAAATAGCTCAGCATGCTCGCTCTCTCTCACTTTGGGGATCCCTTTTTGTATGATAGGAGTAGGTCTAAGAGGTTGGACGCACACCTATCATATATTGATGACATATCCTAGCGATATGGGGTCAGTGTGTGAGATGAACCAACCCCTATAATCCCCCACATTACATGGGACCTTAGGAGCCCAAGCTGTGAAAGATGTGCTTAAAGGGAATCTGTCACCTGCTTTTACCATTTTAAGCTGTCACCATCGCCATGTTCACTAAAGTACCTTATTTCCTGCAGTCTTCTTCTTACTTTATTTCATTTTGTCCTTTTGATAAAAAAAAACTTTTTATGATATTCTAATGAAGCTCCAAGGTGCCCAGAGGGGCGTTTTTTCCTCTCCGGTGCCCAGTGACGCCCCCCTGCAGTGCCCAGCCCGCCTTAATTTGAATCCCAAGAACGCCTCCTGATCCTCCCAAATAACCTCCCACATCCCCGTCAAACGGTTCCGCCCCCTCCACACGTCATCGTCTACCTTCTAGAAATGCCCCGTCCTTCTTCCTGTCGGCGGCCAGAAATCTCGCGCAGGCGCAGTACCGCCTGCGGCCTTTGCAGGCGCGATCATCAAGCTCCTGGGGGCAACAGCCTCAAAAGTCTCACTGGGCATGCGCCGAGCCCAGTGATGTAATCTGAGCGCTGTTGCCCTGAGGAGGTTGATGATTGCGCAGGGGCAGGCTGCAGGCGGTACTGCGCCTGCGCAAGATTTCTGGCCGCCGACAGGAAGAAGGACGGGGCATTTCTAGAAGGTAGACGATGACGTGGGGAGGGGGCGGAACCGTTTGCCGGGGCTGTGGGAGGTTATTTGAGGATCAGGAGGCGTTCTTGGGATTCAAATTAAGGCGGGCTGGGCACTGCAGGGGGGCGTCACTGGGCACCGGAGAGGAAAAAAACACCCCTCTGGGCACCTTGGAGCTTCACTAGCATATCATAAAAAGGGCTTTTTTATCAAAAGGACAAAACAAAATAAAGTAAGAAGAAGACTGCAGGAAATAAGGTACTTTAGTGAACATAGCGATGGTGACAGCTTAAAATGGTAAAAGCAGGTGACAGATTCCCTTTGATGATACTGCAGCACAAATTAAGCTCAGGCTAGTACTACAAGCTGTAACTAAAGATTTAGAGTACTTTCACACTTGAGGCAGAGGATTCCGGCAGGCAGTTCCGTTGCCGGAACTGCCTGCCGGATCTGGAAATCCGGACGCAAACGGATGCATTTGTCAGACAGATCCGGATGCGGATCCGTCTGACAAATGCATTGCAATACCTGATCCGTCTTTCCGGTTGTCATACGGAAAAACGGATCTGGTATTTATCTTTTTCACATTTTTAAAGGTCTGCGCATGCCCAGACTGCAAAACTGGATCCATTTTGCCAGAACACTTGGGGCCGGATCCGGCATTTATGCATTTCAATGGAAAATTCCAGCAAGTGTTCAGGATTTTTCGCCGGAGAGAAAACTGCAGCATGCTGCGGTATTTTCTTCGGCCAAAAAACGTAAGAGGGACTGAACTGATGCATTCTGATGCATACTGAACGGAATGCTCGCCATTCAGAATGCATTAGGATAAAACAGTATTTTTTTTCCGGTATTGAGCCCCTGTGACGGAACTCAAGGAACTCAATACCGGAAAACAAAAACGCTAGTGTGAAAGTACACTTATGCAAAATAAGTAAAGTAAGTTACCGTACTTAACTTTTTCATAAAATACAGCTATATCGAGCGTGCGAAATGGTGTTCAAAGGTGGACATACTCTGGATGCTAGAGTGGATTATATCGGAGTCACCAAGATAGCATTGTCTAGCAGTATGTCTTCAGACTGTTGATTGATCATCTAATGAGCGATCTTAGCCAATTAACATAAAAGTAACAAAAAGAATCCTCGTTGGAAAGCCAATAATTCTGCTTTAACCTTGTTTTTGCCACCATGATTGATACAGTCACCAGACCATGTGTTTAACTGTAATCATTGATTAACTAAACGCCACAAACAACCTACACAGGATTTAAGGCCTTTAATGTGTATTTACGTGGAGGTTATGGGTTAACCATTTCATTATGCCTTACACCAGGCTGTTAGCAGTACTCGATGACTTGCCTTAGCAATGTAATTATTGTCTGCATGCATATGGTTCCAAGTGATGCAAAATCTGGCATCTACCGCATTCTCCTTGCCTCTGGAATCATCACCTCTATTATTAAGTCCTGTAGAAAGGCCTCAGAGTAAATACAAGTGAAAGCAGAAGTCAAGGGTACAAGTTTCCATAAGGCGCTCAATTATCATGTTTTCATTCAAGCCCAACACAGAGATTTCACATGCTGCCCTCACACTTTAACAGTAAACACACAAAATTAATTGAACTTACTCATGGGACACATTTTTTTCCCTGTTAGCTGGATGTTTACAGAAAACTGAAGCTAAATGAATTTCGGTGACAGAAATGTGCTCACAAATTAGACGCATCATTTATTATACAGTTGCAAGAAAAAGTATGTGAACCCTTTGGAATGATATGGATTTCTGCACAAATTGGTCATAAAATGTGATCTGATCTTAATCTAACTCACAACAATAGACAATCACAGTCTGCTTAAACTAATAACACACAAATAATTAAATGTTACCATGTTTTTATTGAACACACCATGTAAACATTCACAGTGCAGGTGGAAAAAGTATGTGAACCCTTGGATTTAATAACTGGTTGAACCTCCTTTGGCAGCAATAACTTCAACCAAATGTTTCCTGTAGTTGCAGATCAGACGTGCACAACGGTCAGGAGTAATTCTTGACCATTCCTCTTTACAGAACTGTTTCAGTTCAGCAATATTCTTGGGATGTCTGGTGTGAATCGCTTTCTTGAGGTCATGCCACAGCATCTCAATCGGGTTGAGGTCAGGACTCTGACTGGGCCACTCCAGAAGGCGTATTTTCTTCTGTTTAAGCCATTCTGTTGTTGATTTACTTCTATGCTTTGGGTCGTTGTCCTGTTGCAACACCCATATTCTGTTGAGCTTCAGCTGGTGGACAGATGGCCTTAAGTTCTCCTGCAAAATGTCTTGATAAACTTGGGAATATATTTTTCCTTCGATGATAGCAATCCGTCCAGGCCCTGATGCAGCAAAGCAGCCCCAAACCATGATGCCCCCACCACCATACTTCACAGTTGTGATGAGGTTTTGATGTTGGTGTGCTGTGCCTCTTTTTCTCCACACATAGTGTTGTGTGTTTCTTCCAAACAACTCAACTTTGGTTTCATCTGTCCACAGAATATTTTGCCGGTATTGCTGTGGAACATCCAGGTGCTCTTGTGCAAACTGTAAAGGTCCAGCAATGTTTTTTTTGGACAGCAGTGGCTTCCTCTGTGGTATCCTCCCATGAAATCTATTCTTGTTTAGTGTTTTATGTATCATAGATTCGCTAAAAGGGATGTTAGCATATGCCAGAGACTTTAGCTGACACTCTAGGATTCTTATTCACCTCATTGAGCAGTCTGCGCTGTGCTCTTGCAGTCATCTTTACAGGACGGCCACTCCTAGGGAGAGTAGCAGCAGTGCTGAACTTTCTCAATTTATAGACAATTTGTCTTACCGTGGACTGATGAACAGCAAGGCTTTTGGAGATACTTTTATAACCCTTTCCAGCTTTATGCAAGTCAACAATTCTTAATCGTAGATCTTCTGAGAGCTCTTTTGTGCGAGGCATCATTCACATCAGACAATGCTTCTTGTGAAAAGCAAACCCAGAACTGGTGTGTGTTTTTTATAGGGCAGGGCAGCTGTAACCAACACCTCCAATCTCATCTCATTGATTGGACTCCAGTTGGCTGACACCTCACTCCAATTAGCTCCTGGAGATGTCATTAGTCTAGGGGTTCACATACTTTTTCCACCTGCAGTGTGAATGTTTACATGGTGTGTTCAATAAAAAAAGGTAACATTTAATTCTTTGTGTGTTATTAGTTTAAGCAGACTGTGATTGTCTATTGTTGTGACTTAGATAAAGATCAGATCACATTTTATGACCAATTTGCGCAGAAATCCATATCATTCCAAAGGGTTCACATACTTTTTATTGCAACTGTATCTGAAGTTGGAGTAATGAGTATATTATTCATTGTATTTTAATTTTCTTTCACAAATATTAATATGATTTAATTTATTTGGATGCAGTTTGGAGAACCAAAATTACCTAGTTTTGATTTGGTAGTCATAAAATATTCTCTGCATAGAGTTCACAGAGCAGTTCAAGCAGTGATAACAAATGTAGTGTATCTTGTTATAGAAAAATGCCTCTTTCTCCACTTATCAGTTTATTGGTAAAAATCCATCTTCAGACAGACCAAAATGACATTATCTGACATTGTTCACGATTATCATCTATATATATATATATATATATATATATATATATATATATATATGGGGTATTATTTTAACATTTAAAAGTAAAAGTCATTTTTCTCTGTGATATTCTGATTTGTTACTTTTCAAACCTTATAATATTTGCAGTGATAGCCAGAACAAGATGAAGGCAGATTTTCAGACTTAAGCCTCATGCACACGTCTGTGAAACACGGACCGTGTGATACCGGGCCTGGATTTCTTCTGAGTGCAGGAGCTCACGGCGTCATAGCAACCAATGACGGGGTGTTTCACGGTCGTGTGCATAAAGCTTTACTGAGAGTGTAAAGAGATCAGTCTGATTTAGTCTTGAGCTGAAGACCTGAGTGATCGCAGGCAGACTTGTTGGTAGAGAAGCATAGCTCCATTGAAAAGGCTGTTGACTGTTAGGATTCATTCAGATGCTCAAATGAATGGCTTGTGTAGAAGGTGATTATTTAGTGCCCAAGATAGGACTAAATCCCAGCAGTTAAATACATGAAAAACCTTTCCCAAAGGTAAGATATCCATGCTTTTCCTGGCATCCAGTCTCAGGTTCAGGTCAAATTTTTTGTCTCCCATAATGGGGCTGTCTGAATAAAATCTTCATTATCAAGTAGTTTGTCTCATAGCGGTCCGACGAAGCGCTAGTGCAGCGCGAAACGGCCGTCACCGCCGATCCTCAGTGAATGGCTTGCTCCGCTCCCCTGCTTGTCTGTTGTTCACACATGAAGGAATAAAGCCTGAAATTGTTTTCGCATCTTCTTCCTCTCATCACTGCATTTATTGGACCTGTGTCTCCGTATGCTGCGCACCACTGAAGAGGTTGCTCAGAGGCTGATTGGTCGGAGTCTCACCGTCTATTGGGGTTGTTCTTGCCGGTCTAGTAGTGCCGCCGTTTTCTACCTTTTTTCTACATTATTTATTAGTTTGTCTCATTTGTGTCAGCAGATCAGCTTAGCACTTTACTAATAGCAGGCTTGGAGGAAAGGGTACCTTGGCAGCGGTAATACCATAATATTCTTTATCTCAGTCTGCATTATTTATCAGATTTTCTACAAATAGAATTATGTAGAGATCATCTTTGATGAATAATAATAACTATATTTGATGTCTATTTCCTTTTCCTCTTCCTTACAATCATGTTGCTATATTCCATATCTGGCCTTGGTTTCTGATTATTTTCTATGCATTTAAGTCTATGAGGACCGCTTTAATTTTAGGAAAATGTAGCTTTAAAGACAACTGTAGAATGAGGCCATACTGATGGCTTGAAGAACTATAGACTGAGGCCAAATTGACTGCGGTTGATTCCATTCTGCTTGACAAATGCAAACAATTATTTCATAAAATGCTCCTCGCCATAAGTGACATGGTAAATTGATAGAAATGGGAATAATATACAGTAGGCATACAAAGAGTAAAGTAACATGAACACCTTGTAAATGAATATTTAATCAAGGGATTAGCGCCCATAAGTGCATAAATGCATAAGAAAATTTGCTAAATATTCCAGTGCAAGAATCCAAAGGCTTCCATTTCATTATTTATGATAACAGAATTTATTCTAAATAATTTCAATAAATCATAATACTTATGCTCGCAAGCAATCGGTGGGATCTCAGGCCACATGCTTTTCATCATTACATTTCATGCATGTCGCACCACCGACTGCTTATGAAGCGCTGACCAAGGAGCATGGGGTTTAATACAGATAAACAGAACGCACTTGGAAACTTGCATTTAACGTTTTCCTTCAGCTGGAAACAATGATAAAGACGTCCTTTGTAGAGTTGCTAAAACAAAAAGAATGGAAAAATAAAAGTCACTTTGAACAATATTCTGAAATTATCGGAATAGCAATTGTTTAATGCAATCATCTCCTCTGAAAGGCTTTCCTTAGCCACAAAGGTATGCTGAAAATAACATGCAAGGAAAACGCACATTTCTCATAGATGTCAGAAAACATCAGGTTGGAATCTGTACACACTGAATGTATTATACCTCACATATCAGTACACTGCTGTATATACTATATACCTGTACACACTGCATATATTATACCTCATACCTCACATATCAGTACACTGCTGTATATACTATATACCTGTACACACTGCATGTATTATACCTCACATATCAGTACACTGCTGTATATACTATATACCTGTACACACTGAATGTATTATACCTCACATATCAGTACACTGCTGTATATACTATATACCTGTACACACTGAATGTATTATACCTCACATATCAGTACACTGCTGTATATACTATATACCTGTACACACTGCATGTATTATACCTCACATATCAGTACACTGCTGTATATACTATATACCTGTACACACTGAATGTATTATACCTCACATATCAGTACACTGCTGTATATACTATATACCTGTACACACTGAATGTATTATACCTCACATATCAGTACACTGCTGTATATACTATATATCTGTACACACTGAATGTATTATACCTCACATATCAGTACACTGCTGTATATACTATATACCTGTACACACTGCATGTATTATACCTCACATATCAGTACACTGCTGTATATACTATATACCTGTACACACTGCATATATTATACCTCATACCTCACATATCAGTACACTGCTGTATATACTATATACCTGTACACACTGAATGTATTATACCTCACATATCAGTACACTGCTGTATATACTATATATCTGTACACACTGAATGTATTATACCTCATACCTCACATATCAGTACACTGCTGTATATACTATATACCTGTACACACTGAATGTATTATACCTCACATATCAGTACACTGCTGTATATACTATATATCTGTACACACTGCATGTATTATACCTCACATATCAGTACACTGCTGTATATACTATATATCTGTACACACTGAATGTATTATACCTCATACCTCACATATCAGTACACTGCTGTATATACTATATACCTGTACACACTGCATATATTATACCTCATACCTCACGTATCAGTACACTGCTGTATATACTATATATCTGTACACACTGAATGTATTATACCTCACATATCAGTACACTGCTGTATATACTATATACCTGTACACACTGCATGTATTATACCTCACATATCAGTACACTGCTGTATATACTATATACCTGTACACACTGAATGTATTATACCTCACATATCAGTACACTGCTGTATATACTATATACCTGTACACACTGAATGTATTATACCTCACATATCAGTACACTGCTGTATATACTATATATCTGTACACACTGAATGTATTATACCTCACATATCAGTACACTGCTGTATATACTATATACCTGTACACACTGCATGTATTATACCTCACATATCAGTACACTGCTGTATATACTATATACCTGTACACACTGCATATATTATACCTCATACCTCACATATCAGTACACTGCTGTATATACTATATACCTGTACACACTGAATGTATTATACCTCACATATCAGTACACTGCTGTATATACTATATATCTGTACACACTGAATGTATTATACCTCATACCTCACATATCAGTACACTGCTGTATATACTATATACCTGTACACACTGAATGTATTATACCTCACATATCAGTACACTGCTGTATATACTATATATCTGTACACACTGCATGTATTATACCTCACATATCAGTACACTGCTGTATATACTATATATCTGTACACACTGAATGTATTATACCTCATACCTCACATATCAGTACACTGCTGTATATACTATATACCTGTACACACTGCATATATTATACCTCATACCTCACGTATCAGTACACTGCTGTATATACTATATACCTGTACACACTGCATATATTATACCTCATACCTCACGTATCAGTACACTGCTGTATATACTATATACCTGTACACACTGCATGTATTATACCTCACATATCAGTACACTGCTGTATATACTATATACCTGTACACACTGCATGTATTATACCTCATACCTCACATATCAGTACACTGCTGTATATACTATATACCTGTACACACTGCATATATTATACCTCATACCTCACATATCAGTACACTGCTGTATATACTATATATCTGTACACACTAAATGTATTATACCTCACATATCAGTACACTGCTGTATATACTATATACCTGTACACTCTGAATGTAATATACCTCATACCTCACATATCAGTACACTGCGGTATATACTATATACCTGTACACACTGAATGTATTATACCTCACATATCAGTACACTGCTGTATATACTATATATCTGTACACACAGCATCTATTATACCTTGTACCTTACATATCAGTACACTGCTGTATATACTATATATCTGTACACACGGAATGTATTATAACTGACATATCAGTACACTGCTGTATATACTATATATCTGTACACACTGAATGTATTATACCTCACATATCAGTACACTGCTGTATATACTATATATCTGTACACACTGCATGTATTATACCTCATATATCAGTACACTGCTGTATATACTATATATCTGTACACACTGAATGTATTATACCTCACATATCAGTACACTGCTGTATATACTATATACCTGTACACACTGCATGTATTATACCTCACATATCAGTACACTGCTGTATATACTATATACCTGTACACACTGAATGTATTATACCTCACATATCAGTACACTGCTGTATATACTATATATCTGTACACACTGCATGTATTATACCTCACATATCAGTACACTGCTGTATATACTATATATCTGTACACACTGAATGTATTATACCTCACATATCAGTACACTGCTGTATATACTATATACCTGTACACACTGCATGTATTATACCTCACATATCAGTACACTGCTGTATATACTATATACCTGTACACACTGAATGTATTATACCTCATACCTCACATATCAGTACACTGCTGTATATACTATATACCTGTACACACTGAATGTATTATACCTCACATATCAGTACACTGCTGTATATACTATATATCTGTACACACTGCATGTATTATACCTCACATATCAGTACACTGCTGTATATACTATATATCTGTACACACTGAATGTATTATACCTCATACCTCACATATCAGTACACTGCTGTATATACTATATACCTGTACACACTGCATATATTATACCTCATACCTCACATATCAGTACACTGCTGTATATACTATATACCTGTACACACTGCATGTATTATACCTCACATATCAGTACACTGCTGTATATACTATATACCTGTACACACTGCATGTATTATACCTCATACCTCACATATCAGTACACTGCTGTATATACTATATACCTGTACACACTGCATATATTATACCTCATACCTCACATATCAGTACACTGCTGTATATACTATATATCTGTACACACTGAATGTATTATACCTCACATATCAGTACACTGCTGTATATACTATATACCTGTACACACTGAATGTAATATACCTCATACCTCACATATCAGTACACTGCGGTATATACTATATACCTGTACACACTGAATGTATTATACCTCACATATCAGTACACTACTGTATATACTATATATCTGTACACACAGCATCTATTATACCTTGTACCTCACATATCAGTACACTGCTGTATATACTATATATCTGTACACACTGAATGTATTATACCTCACATATCAGTACACTGCTGTATATACTATATATCTGTACACACTGAATGTATTATACCTCACATATCAGTACACTGCTGTATATACTATATACCTGTACACACTGCATGTATTATACCTCACATATCAGTACACTGCTGTATATACTATATACCTGTACACACTGAATGTATTATACCTCACATATCAGTACACTGCTGTATATACTATATATCTGTACACACTGAATGTATTATACCTCACATATCAGTACACTGCTGTATATACTATATACCTGTACACACTGCATGTATTATACCTCACATATCAGTACACTGCTGTATATACTATATACCTGTACACACTGCATATATTATACCTCATACCTCACATATCAGTACACTGCTGTATATACTATATACCTGTACACACTGAATGTATTATACCTCACATATCAGTACACTGCTGTATATACTATATATCTGTACACACTGAATGTATTATACCTCATACCTCACATATCAGTACACTGCTGTATATACTATATACCTGTACACACTGAATGTATTATACCTCACATATCAGTACACTGCTGTATATACTATATATCTGTACACACTGCATGTATTATACCTCACATATCAGTACACTGCTGTATATACTATATATCTGTACACACTGAATGTATTATACCTCATACCTCACATATCAGTACACTGCTGTATATACTATATACCTGTACACACTGCATATATTATACCTCATACCTCACGTATCAGTACACTGCTGTATATACTATATACCTGTACACACTGCATATATTATACCTCATACCTCACGTATCAGTACACTGCTGTATATACTATATACCTGTACACACTGCATGTATTATACCTCACATATCAGTACACTGCTGTATATACTATATACCTGTACACACTGCATGTATTATACCTCATACCTCACATATCAGTACACTGCTGTATATACTATATACCTGTACACACTGCATATATTATACCTCATACCTCACATATCAGTACACTGCTGTATATACTATATATCTGTACACACTAAATGTATTATACCTCACATATCAGTACACTGCTGTATATACTATATACCTGTACACTCTGAATATAATATACCTCATACCTCACATATCAGTACACTGCGGTATATACTATATACCTGTACACACTGAATGTATTATACCTCACATATCAGTACACTGCTGTATATACTATATATCTGTACACACAGCATCTATTATACCTTGTACCTTACATATCAGTACACTGCTGTATATACTATATATCTGTACACACGGAATGTATTATAACTGACATATCAGTACACTGCTGTATATACTATATATCTGTACACACTGAATGTATTATACCTCACATATCAGTACACTGCTGTATATACTATATATCTGTACACACTGCATGTATTATACCTCATATATCAGTACACTGCTGTATATACTATATATCTGTACACACTGAATGTATTATACCTCACATATCAGTACACTGCTGTATATACTATATACCTGTACACACTGCATGTATTATACCTCACATATCAGTACACTGCTGTATATACTATATACCTGTACACACTGAATGTATTATACCTCACATATCAGTACACTGCTGTATATACTATATATCTGTACACACTGCATGTATTATACCTCACATATCAGTACACTGCTGTATATACTATATATCTGTACACACTGAATGTATTATACCTCATACCTCACATATCAGTACACTGCTGTATATACTATATACCTGTACACACTGAATGTATTATACCTCACATATCAGTACACTGCTGTATATACTATATATCTGTACACACTGCATGTATTATACCTCACATATCAGTACACTGCTGTATATACTATATATCTGTACACACTGAATGTATTATACCTCATACCTCACATATCAGTACACTGCTGTATATACTATATACCTGTACACACTGCATATATTATACCTCATACCTCACATATCAGTACACTGCTGTATATACTATATACCTGTACACACTGCATGTATTATACCTCACATATCAGTACACTGCTGTATATACTATATACCTGTACACACTGCATGTATTATACCTCATACCTCACATATCAGTACACTGCTGTATATACTATATACCTGTACACACTGCATATATTATACCTCATACCTCACATATCAGTACACTGCTGTATATACTATATATCTGTACACACTGAATGTATTATACCTCACATATCAGTACACTGCTGTATATACTATATACCTGTACACACTGAATGTAATATACCTCATACCTCACATATCAGTACACTGCGGTATATACTATATACCTGTACACACTGAATGTATTATACCTCACATATCAGTACACTACTGTATATACTATATATCTGTACACACAGCATCTATTATACCTTGTACCTCACATATCAGTACACTGCTGTATATACTATATATCTGTACACACTGAATGTATTATAACTGACATATCAGTACACTGCTGTATATACTATATATCTGTACACACTGAATGTATTATACCTCACATATCAGTACACTGCTGTATATACTATATATCTGTACACACTGAATGTAATATACCTCACATATCAGTACACTGCTGTATATACTATATATATGTACACACTGCATGTATTATACCTCATATATCAGTACACTGCTGTATATACTATATATCTGTACACACTGAATGTATTATACCTCACAAATCAGTACACTGCTGTATATACTATATACCTGTACACACTGCATGTATTATACCTCACATATCAGTACACTGCTGTATATACTATATACCTGTACACACTGAATGTATTATACCTCACATATCAGTACACTGCTGTATATACTATATATCTGTACACACTGCATGTATTATACCTCACATATCAGTACACTGCTGTATATACTATATATCTGTACACACTGAATGTATTATACCTCATACCTCACATATCAGTACACTGCTGTATATACTATATACCTGTACACACTGAATGTATTATACCTCACATATCAGTACACTGCTGTATATACTATATATCTGTACACACTGCATGTATTATACCTCACATATCAGTACACTGCTGTATATACTATATATCTGTACACACTGAATGTATTATACCTCATACCTCACATATCAGTACACTGCTGTATATACTATATACCTGTACACACTGCATATATTATACCTCATACCTCACATATCAGTACACTGCTGTATATACTATATACCTGTACACACTGCATGTATTATACCTCACATATCAGTACACTGCTGTATATACTATATACCTGTACACACTGCATGTATTATACCTCATACCTCACATATCAGTACACTGCTGTATATACTATATACCTGTACACACTGCATATATTATACCTCATACCTCACATATCAGTACACTGCTGTATATACTATATATCTGTACACACTGAATGTATTATACCTTACATATCAGTACACTGCTGTATATACTATATACCTGTACACACTGAATGTAATATACCTCATACCTCACATATCAGTACACTGCGGTATATACTATATACCTGTACACACTGAATGTATTATACCTCACATATCAGTACACTACTGTATATACTATATATCTGTACACACAGCATCTATTATACCTTGTACCTCACATATCAGTACACTGCTGTATATACTATATATCTGTACACACTGAATGTATTATAACTGACATATCAGTACACTGCTGTATATACTATATATCTGTACACACTGAATGTATTATACCTCACATATCAGTACACTGCTGTATATACTATATATCTGTACACACTGAATGTAATATACCTCACATATCAGTACACTGCTGTATATACTATATATATGTACACACTGCATGTATTATACCTCATATATCAGTACACTGCTGTATATACTATATATCTGTACACACTGAATGTATTATACCTCACATATCAGTACACTGCTGTATATACTAAATACCTGTACACACTGCATGTATTATACCTCACATATCAGTACACTGCTGTATATACTATATACCTGTACACACTGAATGTATTATACCTCACATATCAGTACACTGCTGTATATACTATATATCTGTACACACTGCATGTATTATACCTCACATATCAGTACACTGCTGTATATACTATATATCTGTACACACTGAATGTATTATACCTCATACCTCACATATCAGTACACTGCTGTATATACTATATACCTGTACACACTGAATGTATTATACCTCACATATCAGTACACTGCTGTATATACTATATATCTGTACACACTGCATGTATTATACCTCACATATCAGTACACTGCTGTATATACTATATATCTGTACACACTGAATGTATTATACCTCATACCTCACATATCAGTACACTGCTGTATATACTATATACCTGTACACACTGCATATATTATACCTCATACCTCACATATCAGTACACTGCTGTATATACTATATACCTGTACACACTGCATGTATTATACCTCACATATCAGTACACTGCTGTATATACTATATACCTGTACACACTGCATGTATTATACCTCATACCTCACATATCAGTACACTGCTGTATATACTATATACCTGTACACACTGCATATATTATACCTCATACCTCACATATCAGTACACTGCTGTATATACTATATATCTGTACACACTGAATGTATTATACCTCACATATCAGTACACTGCTGTATATACTATATACCTGTACACACTGCATATATTATACCTCACATATCAGTACACTGCTGTATATACTATATACCTGTACACACTGAATGTATTTTACCTCACATATCAGTATACTGCTGTATATACTATATACCTGTACACACTGCATGTATTATACCTCACATATCAGTACACTGCTGTATATACTATATACCTGTACACACTGAATGTATTATACCTCACATATCAGTACACTGCTGTATATACTATATACCTGTACACACTGCATGTATTATACCTCACATATCAGTACACTGCTGTATATACTATATATCTGTACACACTGAATGTATTATACCTCACATATCAGTACACTGCTGTATATACTATATATCTGTACACACTGCATATATTATACCTCATACCTCACATAACAGTACACTGCTGTATATACTATATACCTGTACGCACTGCATATATTGTACCTCACATATCAGTACACAGCTGTATATACTATATACCTGTACACACTGCATCTATTATACCTCATACCTCACATATCAGTACACTGCTGTATATACTATATACCTGTACACACTGCATGTATTATACCTCACATATCAGTACACTGCTGTATATACTATATACCTGTACACACTGCATGTATTATACCTCATACCTCACATATCAGTACACTGCTGTATATACTATATACCTGTACACACTGCATATATTATACCTCATACCTCACATATCAGTACACTGCTGTATATACTATATATCTGTACACACTGAATGTATTATACCTCACATATCAGTACACTGCTGTATATACTATATACCTGTACACACTGCATATATTATACCTCACATATCAGTACACTGCTGTATATACTATATATCTGTACACACTGCATATATTATACCTCATACCTCACATAACAGTACACTGCTGTATATACTATATACCTGTACACACTGCATGTATTATACCGCAGATATCAGTACACTATTGTATATAATATATACCTGTACACACTGCATGTATTATACCTCACATATCAGTACACTGCTGTATATACTATATACCTGTACACACTGCATGTATTATACCTCAGATATCAGTACACTAATGTATATACTATATACCTGTATACCTGTATACTATATACTATATTGACACAGTACCCTGCCCCCTTAAAAGTGACCTTCGCAGTGCCCGCCCTTTTAACAGTGACCTCCACAGCGGCCTGCCCCATAACAGTAACATCCACAGTGAAAGCCCCTTTAACAGTGACCACCCCTATTCTCTGTACAGTTTTCGTGCCAGATGTACAGGACCTATGATGACATCATCAAATGTCCTTTAGCTTTCTCCACTGACAATAGGAATTTCTAACTGAAGCTTGATGGGAGCCAGTATTGAAGGTAATTTGGGAGCGGGACCTATCCTCCACTGGGGGCTCTCCTTCCCCACAGGCCCCATAGCAGCAGCATGGTCTGCTTCTATGGGAGGTATGCCACTGGTTTTGACTATTTCTAGACATAAAGTACAATAAAGGTGTTTTTATGGGATTTACAAAAATTAAGCAAAGAGCAAGAAATGGGATGAAATAATAAAACCTATACTCCCCTGTTCAACCCCCTGCAATTCTAGCATCACCGCTC
Organism: Bufo bufo; assembly: GCF_905171765.1. Lineage (NCBI taxonomy): Eukaryota > Metazoa > Chordata > Amphibia > Anura > Bufonidae > Bufo > Bufo bufo. Next base: position 378,054,960 of record NC_053390.1, read on the forward strand.
TGGTACTCCCTGCCGGTCTCTGCTTACTTCTTGCAGTCATCACATGCTATATATCATTTATGTGACCACTGCAGCCACTGACTTCAGGGTCATGCTGTGATTGCCTATGATTGGCTGTAGTGCTCACGTGAATGATAAATAGCACATGATCAATGCAGGAAGTAAGCAGAGATAGGAAGATACCATGTAAGTGGTTGGGGACTGAAGAGGTGAACAGTTCCTTCCCGGTAATAGCTTGCTCATTAGTGGAGAAACCACTACTATTACATGCAGCAATCTCCTCCACAGTATGAAGAGGAGCGATCGCTAATGACATTGCTCATCCCCATGCTGACTACTGGCAGCAGACTGTGATTAGACAGCACAATCTGCCGCTGACAAACGATTTTAAAACCAGTTAAAAAATCTGGATTGCCCAATGAACGAGCGTTTGCTCCAGCACCTGGATCTGAACACAATTTTATGTAATTAAAAAATGTATATAGACTCTAAGTTAAAGTAAATAAAATGAATCTGTATAGCACCACCTGCTGTTTTTTTTTTTTATTATTTCTTTGTCCTGCTCATTGAGATGGCCGCACATGCTCAGTTTCATCCCTGCCTCCTGAGCTGTGATAGGGAGAGCATGGACACGCCTCCTGAGCTGTGATAGGGAGAGCATGGGCACGCCTCCTGAACTGTGATCGGGAGAGCTGAGACACACCTCCTGATCTGCAGCAGAAAAGACACGCCCCTTGAGCTGTCAGCCTGATATAAATCTAGCAGAGCAATGAATGAGGAGATCTCTGGATCCATGTGAGGTACAGGGCTGGTTCTAGCTTTGTTATAATTTAAAAACATTTTCATGGGTTAACACCTTTAAGTACAGTATTGCACCTTTGAATCTTCTCCATTATGTCCACTCAATGCATTTCATTGCCAGTTTGTGGGCGCACACTGGGAAGTGGATTGAGCATGGACATCTAAATCATGTAGTATTCTATTTAATGGGCTGGTGGACCTGACAGATTTCCCGTAAGGAGGTTGTTTGGTAAACCCATTTTTAAATATTAGATATATCTATTGAATAATCTATCTATCTATCTATCTATTATCTATCTATCTATCTATCTATCTATTATCTAGCTATCTATCTCATATCTATCTATCTATCTCTCTCATTATCTATCTATCTATCTATCTATCTATCTATCTACAGTATCTATCTATCTATCCATATATATTTATATATATATATATATATATATATATATATTCTATCTATCTATCTATCTATCTATCTATCTATCTATCTACAGTATCTATTTATCTATCTATCTATCTATCTATCTATCTATCTACAGTATCTATCATTTATAGTGCTAACCATTTAAGTCAATATACTCCAGTGTATTTGGCACAGATGCAATGATGAGTTATGCAGAATGACTAGCTCAGCACTGCTACATCTGTATATGAGGTTGAACTATTTGGCATCCTAGTAGACTAATGCATCAGTTTTCATTGTGTTGGATTGGTTGTACACTGTTGAAAACATACATCACTGTGCGGTCTTAGCATCGCATTCATGTATTCATCCTTATACTTCATCCCTAGAGCCTAGAAACCAGGAATATCCTCAGGAAACAGTAGGTGCCTCTTCGCTGCCGACGGTTGACGGGTCTGTTCATTGTCAGAGACAGAGTACAGTTTCATCCCTCTCCGTTAACTCTTCACATTAACTTCAGGCCATTGATTGTTTGTTTTCATTAATCCTGCGTTAATGAGACTATGAATTTCCTACATGTGGCAGGACCCAGTGCTTCTTGTACAATTCATTATGTTCTCAGTACAGTGTGGCGAGCGACCAGAGAGGCACTATTGAATGGAGTGTCAATCCCATACCCGGTGGAGACTGACTCAAGGCTTGCCTTACTTAATCATCATTGCATTGATGGTGTCACTCCAATTTATAAGGAAAATAAGAAAGCGTGGAACAAGAAAGGCAACTCATTTATTAAGAAAAATAATTTAGCACCGGAATCCATAAAAATACAAGGTAATTACATCAGTGAAGTAAATATAATATAGCAGACAGAATGCAGTCGGAAAGACTGCCTGAATGGTGGTTTTAAAAAAAAAAAGTAGACAGACATTACTTGGATGTGCCAATAAAGCTTTTTTGACTTTGAATATATACAATAGATATTAGATAGATAGATAGATAGATAGATAGATAGATAGATAGATAGATAGATAATAGATAGATAGATAATAGATGGATAGATAAATAAATAGAGAAAAAATGAAATCCGCAGCACATCCAAGTAGTGAAGAAGTAAAAGAAGCTTTAATCACCAGGCATGCGACATTTCAATCCTCTCAATGGGATTTTTCTCAAGCAGTGACATAGTGGGCAGTGCATTGTACATATTTAAACACATTGACATAATCAAACAATCAATGGGTAAATTACATTCATTTAGGATAATACATTAAAAAATCGTAACACCAACAGTGTTATCGATACAATCATTTCATATTTCAGAATTAGGTGCAGTGTTACAGTGCAAATGATACCCATAACCGATCCGACATACAATGTACAAGAAAAATACTTTAATAACAATCATCATTAATTCAGGTGTCTATCATCTAGATAACCAGAGTGTGCAGGTGTACCTCAGTAGAATGATGAACTGGATCACAGGGGTGTGCGATGGAGTCGATGCACATGGGTCACGGCGTCTCAGACATACCAATGCGCATGTCACAGGACCTTCTTGGGGATTCCGATCACATGATCACCCATTCCGGACGTTCATTGAGATGCGCATGTCACAGGACCTGCGAGCATGTGATCACAGCATGTGATCACTCCTCCGGTCATGTGCTCAAGTGTATCCTCCGGTCATGTGCTCAAGTGTGTCACATGATCGGAATAGACAGCATAGGGATTCAAGTGCTCAGTAATGTTCCAAACACATAGGAGAACATGATTGTATGTTTCAATTTCCAAATGTAATTATATGGGACATGTATTTGATACCTAGGATAAGTAGTAAGTATCAAAAGTATATGAAAATATGACGTCTTCAAAAAGTAAAGTTATGCGTGCCGGCATAAAAGTGGCAAAGTACACATGTCAGTATTGGCACTTGGTACAGGATCATTGCAACCCAAGATGCATCGAACCACATGGACGGCAACATAAATGGGTCACCGATCAATCAGGGAGATATGAGTGACTATATACAACTGGAAGTACCTTTGTTAAATACAGAGAAGCAATATGTAATAAGCGGAAGTACCGCCGCTTCCCTTTTGCTGTATTAGACTTAGTATATTGATTATTACATGGCCCCCTAGTCTAAACGAGGAGTTCAGTACATGTGACTTATGTGGTTATCACAAACTCCCAACCTGAATTATCTCCCCTGTCCGTTGGATACCATTCCTGGAAATCCAGCATGGCAGACCCGGGATCATCCTCTAGATTCCGGGGGCACCCCTGTGTGTATCCATACAAGATGTCACCTCTCTCCCCGAGAGCGATGGCTCAAAAGGCCTATCCATATGTAAATCCGAACACATGGGTATAGCAACCAAACATCCCAAGTGTCTCATCACCACCTGTGTGTGACCATATGCCTGCATGCAAATCAAAAAGCAGAGAATAGATAAATAAATAGATAGAGAAATAAAGAAAAGAAGCAGCACTCAAGAAAGAAAGCGGGTGCAAAAAATCCTCCTTATCAGACCTGTGACCAAGGTCCAAGTTGTAGATACAAGGCAAGAAAATGAAGGCAGCACTCCAAATAGTGAAGAAAGTGGAAGGTTTATTCACCCAACCAGCAGCAACGTTTCAGCTCTCTCTATGGAGCCTTTGTCCAGCTGAGTAACATGTGCATGATAGCATACATAAGTAGTGGCAGTGATTAACATGATTGCAAATCCAATCAAAATATCATAGGAACAAATAAGACAAATATATAAAAAATACAATCATATGAATAGTACAATTCATCCATATACATAGTGTCAATATAGTGGGACATAATATTCATTTATGTCCCACTATATTGACACTATGTATATGGATGAATTGTACTATTCATATGATTGTATTTTTTATATATTTGTCTTATTTGTTCCTATGATATTTTGATTGGATTTGCAATCATGTTAATCACTGCCACTACTTATGTATGCTATCATGCACATGTTACTCAGCTGGACAAAGGCTCCATAGAGAGAGCTGAAACGTTGCTGCTGGTTGGGTGAATAAACCTTCCACTTTCTTCACTATTTGGAGTGCTGCCTTCATTTTTTTGCCTTAAATAAATAGATAGATAGATAATAGGTAGATAGATAAATAGATAGATTTGGAAATAAATATAGATAGATAGTAGATAGATAAATAATAGATAGATAATAGATAGATAGATAATAGATAATAGATAGATAATAGATAGATAGATAGATAAATAGATAATAGATAGATAGATAGATAGATAGATAGATAATAGATAGATAGATAGATAGATAGATAGATAATAGATAGATAGATAGATAGATAGATAGATAAATAGATAGATAATAGATAGATAGATAGATATGAGATAGATAATAGATAGATAATAGATAATAGATAAATAATAGATAGATAGATAATAGATAGATAGATAGATAGATAATAGATAGATAGATAAATAGATAGATAGATAGATAGATTATAGATAGATAATAGATGGATAGATAGATAGATAATAGATAGATAGATAGATAGATAGATAGATAGATAGATAGATAATAGATAGATAATAGATGGATAGATAAATAGATAGATAGATAATAGATATATAGATAGCTATATTTGGAAATAAATATAGATAGATAATAGATAGATAGATAGATAGATAGATAATAGATAGATAAATAGATAGATAGATTATAGATAGATAATAGATGGATAGATAAATAGATAGATAGATAGATAGATAGATAGATAGATAGATAGATAGATAGATAGATAGAAAGATAGATAGGAGATAGATAGATACATACAGAGATGGTAGATAGATAGATGGATAGATAGATAATAGATAGTAGATAGATAGATAGATAGATAGATAATAGATAGATAATAGATAGATAGATAGATAGATAGATAGATAGATAGATAGATAATAGATAGATAGATAATAGATAATAGATAATAGATAGATAGATAGATAGATAGATAGATAGATAGATAGATAGATAGATAATAGATAGATAGATATGAGATGGATAGATAATAGATAGATAAATAGATAGATAGATAGATAGATAGATAGATAATAGGTAGATAGATAATGATAGATAGATAGATAGATAGATAGATAGATAGATAGATAGATAGATAGATAGATAATAGGTAGATAATAGATAGATAGATAATAGGTAGATAGATAGTTAATAAATAGATAGATATAAGATAGATGTAATATATATATATTTTATCTGCAGCATGAATAGTTCACAGATTACAAGCACTTAAATCGCACACAAAGTGTATGACCTGGAAGCAGACCTGGTGCCATGATACATACCAATCACCAAACCCTATGCTCCAATTGCCAATAAAAAAGAAAGTGCTTCACAAGAGCAGATAAATCTGTTTATTACGTTTGTACTCACCATGTAAAATGTGACATCAGGAAACGTGCATGTGTCTCTGGAGTCAGCAATCTATGTAGCTTTGTGTGGAGGAGGGTCTGAGGCCCCAAACATATCGTCATACATTGGCGGGGTATTTCCATCTCAATCATCTATGGACGGGATCGGTGCACCATTTCTATGGTAAGTAAGTATGAGGTGGTGTAGAAAAGCCTGTTTCCATGGCACTGCCACATACTGTAGTGTTACGAATATATAGGACTTCAGTGGATATACGTTGGACAAAAGAATGTAGTCATCACCTACACATTCATGTTTTCTATTGAAGACATGCTTTCTCTGAGATGAATGCTTTTAGACCTTCAAGATCAGAGCTTAGAGGGGCATTCTTGTGAATCATGCTCTTGTCTTAAAGGGGTTTTCCAAGATTTTTGTACTGATGACCTATCCTCAGGAGGCCTTATTCTGGAGAGGTTGGCCCTGCACCTACAGTATCTGACATTGATGGTATATTGTTGCAGATGGGAAAAACCCTTTAATGGGAGCTCCACTTTCTTTTAAAGGGGTCATCCAGGAAAATACATTTATGACTAGGTCCTCTGGATAGGTCATCAGTATCAAAACTGTGGAGGCGCGACACCCAGGACCACCGCCAATCAGCTGTTCGAAGAGGTTTTGAGCCCCACAGCCTCTTCTTAGGCCATTGACGTCATGTACATCGGACACATGAACTAGTTGCAGCTCAGTGCCATTAAAGTAAATAGGGCCGAGCTGCACTATATGATGTATGGCGCTGTCCTTGGAAAGCTGCCAGGAGCCTTCATCTATCACTACAGCTCCGATGAGTGCTGTGGCTCCCTGAAACAGCTTATTGGTGGGGGCGCCAGGACTTAGATGTGATAATGATGACCAATCCTGAGGATAAGTCATCATTATCGTTTCCAGGAGAACCCCTTGAAGCAATTTGCAGTGCCTGTAGATGATTAGTAATAATTCTAATAAAGGGCAGCACCTACAACCAGGGCAGTCTTTAATATTGATTGGACCCTGGGCAAGAATTTACTTGGGCCCCCTGGATCCCGCATTCCCACACCCTAGCAGGCAATCACGCCCTCCACCACAACACACACACAAAAAATCCACACACCTCGTAGAATAGTAAACTTTTGTAATGATGAGTGGCCACTAAAGGTGTTCCTTGGCAGTAATGTAAATACTGCCTTTTTTTTCTGAAAAGGAAGTGTTTACATTAAAACGCTTGCAGAGACATGCTATAGACACCAGAACTACTATGTTGCCTTTTTTAGGCGGTCACTAAAATGCAGCTTGCAGCGTTTCGGTGTTCACCAGACTATGCAGAGCCAAACGGATCCGTCCTGACTTACAATGTAAGTATGTAAGTCAATGGGCACGGATCAGTTTTTCACTGACACAATATGGTCCAATTGAAAACGGATCCGTCCCCCATTGACTTTGAATGTAAGTCAAGACGGATCCGTTTTGACTTAGACTTTTTTTTTATGAATAATGCAAACGGATCCGTTATGAACGCAGATATATGTGCAGATACAAGACGGATCTGCACCAAACGCAAGTGTGAAAGTAGCCTAACCCCTCCATCCACCCCTACATACAGGGTAATACAGCGCCACATACCTCTTACATACAGGGTAATACAGTGCCACATACCTCTTACATCCAGTGATGTCTCTTTGATGTAGATGTTCTCTTTCCTCATCTTCTCCTTTCAGACCTTCAGACCAGACCACCAGTTTTCTGCCATTTCTCGTCTCTGCAGTTTGACAAACAAAATCTTAGTTTACTACTTTTCCATCATCCTCCCATCTTCTGGACAAATCATCCTACCACCCCCAATACTGTGCCGCTGTGCTCCCCAATACTATACTGCAGAAACAGATAAACCCTCTGATAATAGTAGTACCATGCAGATAGTGCCCTTCAATAATTATTGGCACACAGTGCCCTAAAATAACTGCGCCCAGCAAATAGTGCCCCTGACACTGATAGTGTAAACATAACGTCCCCAAAAATAATTGTGGTAAGCTGATACTGTGCCAAGGTGCCCCCACAGTAATAGTGCTCCCAAAAGTCCGACCAATAGGAATAATTCTCTGCTAGAGCACACATGGTAGTAATAGTGCTCCTACAGTGCCCCCAACATGTCCCCACTGTGCCCCAGAAGTAATAATGCCCCCATAGTGCCCATACTAGTAATCATGTTCCCCATAGACCTCCAGTAGTAATAAAGCCCATCATAATGCCCCCCAGTAGTAAGAATTCTCCTTTTAATGTGCCAGTGCAAAAAATACCCCATTTTAATGCCCCAGTTGAGCTAATGTCCCCATAGTGCCCCCATAATGTGCCAGTATAAAATGCCCCATATATAGTGCCCCAGTAGATGCCCTCAGTGTCCCCCATAATTTGCAAGTATAAAAAACCTCTTCTTAGTGACTCCATAGATGAGCCCATAGTACTCCTCTCTCCCCTTCTCCATAATACCCACCATAATGTGCCGCAGTATAAAATACCCCTATACAGAGCCCCCCATATAAAACACCCCTTCTTTGTGGCCTCAGTAAAAGCCCCCATAGTGTTCCCCCCCCCTTCCCCCATATAAAATTCCTCTTCTTTGTGGCCTCAGTAGATGCCCCCATAGTGCCACCCAATAATCTGCTATATAATAAACACTTATACTTACCTCCATCAGGCTGGCAGCGATGCGATGCAGGTCTCTCCGGCCTGTGTTCCATGCTGTACATCTCAGCCTAGTGCCTGCAGCCTATCAGAGGAGCAAGGAAGATAGACGCCTCTCCCTCCCCTGCCCCGCCGCAGCACATCTATCTGTATCGATGTCCTGAGGACGGCGATACAGATGACTATGGAGATGAGCGCTTCCACAATGGAAGCGCTCATCTTCCTGTGCCCTGCCGCCACCCTCCAATTGTCACCAGGGCCGCGCCGCCTGGGGCCATCACCTCACTTTGCCTAATTGGCGGTGCGGCCCTGCTAGTGCCCCCTGGAATTATGCGCCCGGGGCAACGCCCATGCTACGCCACTGGGGCTCAAGAGGCAGCTGCCTTGGGCCCCCCAGGAGCAACTGGGCCCAGGGCAGCTGCCCCTTTTGCCCCACATTAAAGAGGGCCCTGCCTACAACATGGACAATAATGCCTTGTTTTGGTCAGTGTGCTACAAACGGTATATTTAAGGCATGACGAAGGAAGCGGTCATCTAATAAATACTGAATTTTCCCATCATCTGCAGTAACACCACATCTTTGGTGTCTGCTGATATGTCAACTTGACTATATAAGTCCTCAAAGATCAAAAGGGACTTACAAATAAGTAATGGTCTAATTGGAAAAATATATATATATATTTTACAGAAACTCACCTTTGTCCATTGCTCATCTGAATGGATAGTGCTAGTCCAAGTTTTTAGACTGGCAATTGTCAGTGACTGGAAAGTGTGATAGAATATTTTATTCTCCTAGGTTTCTTACCTATGTCAGCGTACAGCATTCCTACTGCTCTGCCATTATATGAGATATAACAGGAAAAGACATTACCCTGAGACACTTATACACATAAATATTTAGTAAGTATTTTATTACCTACGTTACTGTTCTCTTATACGCTAATGGTTTCCTCTATTCCACATGAAGTGTTCCATTATATGTTGCTTCTTTCTAAATATGAGCAATGCTGAGATGTGAGTGAATTACTTCCCACAATTTGTGGTTTGTACTGAGCTAATCCTATTAGCGGCTGCAAACCTTTTTTCTCCACCTCGCAGTAACCATATTGTTATGGCAATGGTACATTTTTTTTCTCTATAATTTCCGAATACAAATCTGTTAGCATTATTTAAGAAAATATCATATTGTTTTTTGGCGTCTTTTAGTTACTCACTATGAGGAAAAATCAATTGATAAATCCTTACATATTATTTATTTTAACTTAATGACTACAAAGAATTTCACTATTGCGAGAATGTTTAAAGGGACTCTATCAGCTCCAAAATATCCCTCAAACTACAGAAAGCGATTATTTGCATTCTGACACTCTGCTCTGACAAACCAGCAGTAAAATGCAGTAAGAGGACACCTGAGCTTTCGCACATAATGGAGAGGACTCAAAGAGGAGTCCAATCAATGCATTTTATTTCTGGTTTGTTAGAGCACAGCATCAGAATGAAAGTGGGTATGAAGATTAAAATTACAGAATCGGACTCAGAATCACTTACACTATACACGGCACTCTAGTTTGAGGGGTGTTTTGGAGCTGACAGATTTTCTTTAAGAGAAAGTTAAACAATTAGTATTTTCAGAAAAGTCATTCCATGTGACCTCCACTAAATTGCTAGAATTAAATAGAGTCTGTCAGCATATTTGACCATGAAACACTGCTCACAGAATTAGGTAGGGGCTGGGGAGAGCAAGACAAACATACGTTTTGTGGAGCTTTTCTCATCAGGAGTAGTGAGAATATGAAGTTTTATTCTGCCAAAGTCTGGTCTCTGAAGTGCCCAGACACGGAGCTTCACTATGCTATCTGCACTGAGCTGCATCCCAGTGGTGACTTCACTTCATAGTGAAGGTCCACTTGCTCGACATTTGAGAGAGCAGAATTTGTCAGAATAAAACATCATATTCTCACTACTCCTGATGAGAGAAGCGTCCACAAAAATGTATGTACTGATTTCTACATCCTCTACCAAGTGTTATTAATAGTTTAGCATGGTCAAAACTACTGGCCTATTCATTTTAAGCAAATGACTGCACTATTGCAGTAAATGGGATGTTCTGTTATCACCAGAATCTAAAGATTAGGTCTGAAAACTAATGGGCACCAGATTTATTCTCAATCTCAGAAGATATGCAAATGTGACCCTCCCCTTTAAAGGTGGAAATAACAAACATACTTCTTCATTCCTTATTTGATTAAATCTTCGTTGACCATCATTTTAGCCATGCTAAGAATAAAGAAAGTCCTATTAGAGAATGAAATTAAGGTTGTGCAGGAACTCCACGCTAACTCAGTTCACTCAACGGCCGATGTAGCTTAAAAAAAACACATACACACCATTCTGACTCCAAGAGAAGTAATTCTGGTAATTATCGAGCGCTTGGGTGCTGTCACCAATAGAAAAACAGAATAACAACCAAAAGATAAGTAAAAAGACAACATTAAGAAAATACATTATTCTACGTAACTGATGTCCACATCTGGATTATATAAAGATCGAAATAATTCTGCTTGCATATTCTATTGCACATGTCTGCAATAGTAAGGCGCATGGTTTGCTAACTGTGATTAACCCATGCTTGTCTGGCAAGTTTTAGAATTATTTTTTAATGTAAAAGTCGAGAGGTATATGGCTGTACGCCAGTTTTTTGATGTTCAGAAGTCAGAAATTTTGTTACAAGCGCCGTTTTGTGACAAAATTTGTCATTCTTTTGCCTTATACCTGAAATTTTATCTAACTCCTGGCTGGCCTAGATTTTAGTCAGGAGCATTGTGGTGTACGCAATAATGTTCTTTATAAATCTTACCCTAAGAGTATAAGCTGCCTTTATAACTTCTGAGTTCAACAATTAGTATATATGTATATATTTTTTGTCATAAATAACTGAATACACCTCTCCTTCTGAAGATGACCTTGAAAGCGTCTTCTATGAGGAATAACAAAGAAACTGTATACAGTGTGAAAATGTAGTTTCTGATCATTTGGATTCCATTTTGTTTCTGGCCTGTGAAGCTCCAGGTTGTTTAGAGAATCCGGAGTTAAACTTCATCTTCTCAAAGTTGTTTTCAGAATTTGTATTTATTCTGGATCCGGAAATTGATCTTTTGAGGGTCCAGAATAATACTGGGTGGACAGGATATATGCAGTGACCCTTCTACTGCACATGTGTTGGCTTCATTCCACTAGGGAGTCAAGTTCTTCATTAAAATTTATATAAAAGCTGTGACCATTTGGGGGGGGAGTCAGAAGCCCATCTTATGGGGGGACACCTCGTGTAGAGACCTAATAGGTGTTTTCCCGATTGAAACTCGGACTTCTTTCACTAAAAGGGCTTCCCAGCTGATGCATTGCTGTCAGATGATGGTAACTCAATCGGTAATGTAAGTATCTTCATTCTGGATGTACTCCAGTTGAAGTGTTGATGTAATTGTGTATTATGTTCTTTATCCTTTGTCTATAAATAAGTGCAAAAGAAGAACATTATACCACTATATATACTACTTATTATGTTTAATAAAATCATATTATTAACCTTCTTTTGAAGTGTAGCTGTAGTTTCAGTTGAGAGTCTCTCTTTAAAGAGTGTCTGAGCCTGAAGTCTTTCTCTTATCAGCAAAAACATTGCAAAACAAAATTAAAATAACAGATGCTGCAAAATTGTTACTTCATGAGGACCTCAAGTATATTCTGAACCAGATGTTAGAAGTAGAGATAAGCAATTTTTTTTTTAAATTTGATTCAGCCGATTCGTCAAATTTTTTGATAAAATTCAGTTTGATCCGAATCTATTTGCGGCAAATCGCGTTAAAAAATGACTATTTCCTGGCTGCAGAGAGCCTTTATAGTGGTGTAGAACACTGTGCCTTGCAGTAACACGCATAGGGAGTCTGCTGTGTTAGTGAAACAATACTGTGAGTCAATATGACATGCAGATGACAGGCGTCGCTCTTAGAATCACTGCACACTTCACTTATTTGGGCAGTTAGGGGGCCAAAACTGACCAAAAAACCCAAGTATGAACTCAGCCTTACAGGTCGATGTTAGCGCCAAAAAAGCGCACTCCTTTTACACCGTTGTCAGCTGATTACACATAGATGTCTACAGAACCTGTTAATTAAATGCTTATACAAGTAGAGCCCCCCGGACAGAGTGGAGATGGTGTCAGCAGAAAGTTTGTGTTGACGTCACTGATTATTTTTCCCTTCCTCTGATCCGTCAGAACAATAACCCCCAAAAAACGGGTCCTGTCTGTTGAGCATCTGCCTTCACTCGTTCAGCATTTGGTCAGTAATCCATTAGTATTTCTAATGCCAAAAAAACAGGAGTGGATCCAAAACAGAAATGACGAAGTCAACCATTTAAGAACCGCTGGGTTGCTGGTCAAGACACGACTGCTAGCTGACACTGGGAGCTCAGGACTCTCGAAGTGACCCCTGGTGCCACGGCCCCTTACTCTGCTGGGACCTGTGCCTGCGCCAGAAACATTTAGACCTCTGCTACACCCCTGTGCAGAGCCTGGCACTTCTCTGTCTAACATACTGTTAGATCACTAATACAGACAAAAAAGGGCTTTAGAACATATAACTAGTGTTAAGCGAGCACCAAAGTGCTTGTGTGCTGGAATAGAACACTTTGAGATGCTCGGGTGTTCTACCGAGCACCCGAGCACAATGGAAGTCAATGGCAGAACCCCAGGCACCCACTGCTCTGAAAAGGGGAGGGTGTCGGGACTCTAGTTCGGCTTAGGAGTCCATGCTCTGACTCCGCATATAGCTATGTCCATATATGGAGTCAGTGCTTGGGGACAACCCAGTGTATTCAAATCTAATTTAGCCTGTATTTAAAAAAAAAAAAGTGAGACTTCTACTGTACTGTACTTCCACTGAGACCTATAAGGTAGAAGTCTCATATTTTTTTTTTTTGTGTGGCTGGTTATGCAGCTATAGACTGGAGTGGTTAATCTTAATTTAAATATATATATATATATATATATATATATATATATATATATATACATGCATATATGTGTTTCTGTGTGTTTCCCCATATTACACATATTATTACATATTTTGAATATATAATATATTATAATATATATAAATATATTATGGCTAAAACATCAGTAGTAGTCATCCACATATTATGCATTCATATATATCAGAAGTATGATTATATATATATATAAATATATATATATATATATATATATATATATATAAAAAAGAGGATCCGGCGGCACCAGTAAACTGGCTCAGGTGCAACGTCCAAGGGAATAAGCTTCTCACCCTTAATATACGCATGAAACTGGACAGCACTCCAAGACTTGAAAAAACGTGATGTCTTTATTCACCCATGTGGAACAGTAGCAACGTTTCAGCTCAGTTGTGAGCTGAAACGTTGCTACTGTTCCACATGGGTGAATAAAGACATCACGTTTTTTCAAGTCTTGGAGTGCTGTCCAGTTTCATGCGTATATATATATATATATATATATATACAGTTGCAAGAAAAAGTATGTGAACCCTTTGGAATGATATGGATTTCTGCACAAATTGGTCATAAAATGTGATATGATTTTCATCTAAGTCACAACAATAGACAATCACAGTCTGCTTAAACTAATAACACACAAAGAATTAAATGTTACCATGTTTTTATTGAACACAACATGTAAACATTCACAGTGCAAGTGTAAAAAGTATGTGAACCCTTGGATTTAATAACTGGTTGAACCTCCTTTGGCAGCAATAACTTCAATCAAACGTTTCCTGTAGTTGCAGATCAGACGTGCACAACGGTCAGGAGTAATTCTTGACCATTACTCTTTACAGAACTGTTTCAGTTCAGCAATATTCTTGGGATGTCTGGTGTGAATCGCTTTCTTGAGGTCATGCCACAGCATCTCAATCGGGTTGAGGTCAGGACTCTGACTGGGCCACTCCAGAAGGTGTATTTTCTTCTGTTTAAGCCATTCTGTTGTTGATTTACTTCTATGCTTTGGGTCGTTGTCCTGTTGCAACACCCATCTTCTGTTGAGCTTCAGCTGGTGGACAGATGGCCTTAAGTTCTCCTGCAAAATGTCTTGATAAACTTGGGAATACATTTTTCCTTCGATGATAGCAATCTGTCCAGGCCCTGACACAGCAAAGCAGCCCCAAACCATGATGCCCCCACCACCATACTTCACAGTTGGGATGAGGTTTTGATGTTGGTGTGCTGTGCCTCTTTTTCTCCACACATAGTGTTGTGTGTTTCTTCCAAACAACTCAACTTTGGTTTCATCTGTCCACAGAATATTTTGCCAGTACTGCTTTGGAACATCCAGGTGCTCTTGTGCAAACTCTAAACGGGCCGCAATTTTTTTTTGGACAGCAGTGGCTTCCTCTGTGGTATCCTCCCATGAAATCCATTCTTGTTTAGTGTTTTACGTATCATAGATTCACTAACAGGGATGTTAGCATATGCCAGAGACTTTTGTAAGTCTTTAGCTGACACTCTAGGATTCTTCTTCACCTCATTGAGCAGTCTGCGCTGTGCTCTTGCAGTCATCTTTACAGGACGGCCACTCCTAGGGAGAGTAGCAGCAGTGCTGAACTTTCTCCATTTATAGACAATTTGTCTTACCATGGACTGATGAAAAGCAAGGCTTCTGGAGATACTTTTATAACCCTTTCCAGCTTTATGCAAGTCAACATTACTTAATCGTAGGTCTTCTGAGAGCTCTTTTGTGCGAGGCATCATTCACATCAGGCAATGCTTCTTGTGAAAAGCAAACCCAGAACTGGTGTGTGTTTTTTATAGGGCAGGGCAGCTGTAACCAGCACCTCCAATCTCATCTCATTGATTGGACTCCAGTTGGCTGACAACTCACTCCAATTAGCTCTTGGAGATGTCATTAGTCTAGGGGTTCACATACTTTTTCCACCTGCACTGTGAATGTTTACATAGTGTGTTCAATAAAAACATGGTAACATTTAATTATTTGTGTGTTATTAGTTTAAGCAGACTGTGATTGTCTATTGTTGAGACTTAGATGAAGATTAGATCACATTTTATGACCAATTTGTGCAGAAATCCATATCATTCCAACGGGTTTACATACTTTTTCTTGCAACTGTATATATATTAGTAATTACACATTTATTTTGTGTCATACATTTTTTACAATTACAAAAAAAATTATAAAATATTAAAATCTAATTTAACCTCTATTTCTGAAAAATATTGTGACGGGCTTTGAACTCACAGGTTCTGCATCATAGCCCAGAACTTTAACCTCTACACTATGTAGTCACATAGCCAGTCCCTCAAAAAAAACAAAAAAAAAAACTATACTTCTATGGCGACCTATACAGTAGAAGTCTAATTTTGGCTTTGCAGCTATATAGTGTAGTGGTTTAAGTTCTGGACTATGATGCAGAACCTGTGAGTTCATATCCTGTCATAAACTTTTTCAGAAATAGAGGTTAAATTAGATTTATATATATATATATTTTTTTGTAATTGTAAAAAATGTATGGTAATTACTTTAAAAATAAATCTAAAAAAAAAAAAATATATATATATATATATATATATATATATATATATATATATAGAGAGAGTCAGAGCAGGGACTCCTAAGCCGAGGACTCATACTGAGGGATTCCCTCACTGTATAGCGATCTTCTGCATAGAAATAGAGGCTAAATTTGATTTAAATACACTGACTCGAGCATCGCGCTCGAGCACACGCGTTCGGCCAAACTCTGCGATGTGCCGAGCATAGCGATGCTCGAGCTGAACTGGTGTTTGGCCGAGCAACGCTCAACACTACATATAACTGCACCACTGAATGGCAAATATATTTTGTTTTTGCCACTAATACACGACAGAAAAGGCTTTAGAACATATAACTGCACCGCTGAATGGCAAATAGGTCCTTATTGTTTTCCACTTATACATGCCACAGAAGGCTTTAGAACATATAACTGCACCGCTGAACGGCAAATAGGCTCTTATTTTTTTCCACTTATCCAAGCCACAGAAGGCTTTAGAACATTTAACTGCATGGCTGAACGGCAAATATATTTTTCTTTTGCCACTAATACACGCCACAAAGGGCTTTAGAACATATAACTGCACCGCTGAACGGCAATTATATTTTTCTTTTGCCAATAACACACTACAAAAAGTGCTGTAATTTTAGCACTTCACCACACAACGGCTAATAAGCCCTTTTTTCCCACTAATACAAGCCAAAAAATGCTTTAGAACATATAACTGCACCGCACAAGGGCAAATAATACTTCCTTGTAATAAACCCTGTTAATGGCTGTAACACCCCAATAACAAGAACGGTTTGCTTGAATTACAGAGCTATATAATGGCAATTTGGATCCCCAGTCAGTGCAGCAAGCTGTAATAGGATTGTTCCTATTACCCAGGCTGTAACCTCCCCTACTGAACACTGTTCAACATAAATGCTGTGGAATGATTCCTCCCTATCCTTTTCCCTAAACCTTGAATAATCTTTCCCTGCACTTGTAAATCGCTTTTTTAGCACAATGAAGTCTTTTCTAGCACTGTCCCTAGTGCCTGCTGACATCTCTCCCTGCACTAAGTACACTGGAAAATGGTAGAATCCAAGATGGCTGAGGCTATTTATAGGGCTGTGACATCACAGGGCTGGCTGGCTGCTGATTGGCTTCATGCATGGAATTATGGGTGATCCTGTCTTCCCAGAGTTCCTTGCTCCATGTCCTCAAACGTATAGCAGCCATTTTAGGAAAAAAATTTGATTCATTACCACGAAGCGTGAGGAAATCCGGATTCGGATTGAATTCCACTTCATCAGCTTCGATCCACTCATCTCTAGTTAGAAAAGCTGACAGGACCTCTTTGATTAAAGAATTAATCCAAATATTGCTGTCACAGATTTCCACATTTAGCAGACCACACTTACCAAGGCAATAGTTTTAAGCATGACCTATTGTAACCACATCTAAGCCTCAGTTTACAGTGATTTTGGAATGTAATGAAAAGTATGATGTTAGGGTTGATTTATGAAGTTGCTTGGCAGTAAAACAACTTCTATCGACTACTGGGAAGAAAAGAGTAGCATCTTGAATCATGCAAAAGTCAATTTTTTTTGTTCAAGCAGTATGATATTCCTTATATCCCCATTACTGATATGGTTTAGCAACTGCTACAGAGATCAGTGATCCCTGCAAATGGTATGGAAGCACTACCTCTATAACCTGCAACTTCAGCAAATAAAATAAGGAAGAATTGGGTATATTGAATTTTGATGTCCAATCCCTTTTTTCTCAGGGAACTAATCCAGCGACAGGTTTCTTACTTCCATCTCCCCATTAAGGAAACATGCATCTGACCAATCTGATTGTTCGTGGGTACGGAGTAGATGGAAAGAGTAGCTGCAGCTCACTTCACTGGAACATGAACTGCAGTACTCCCGTATGGCCACTATACAATGGATGGAGCTGATCCTGGTGTTGTCCATTGTGTTGCTTCCGGTGTCAGTAGCTCTTGAAAACACCTGATGAATGGGGTACTGGGTGTCAGAACCCCATCAATCTGAAATTGATGACCTATCCTAAAGATAAGTCAACCATATCTAGAGCCAAGAACAGTTAGGCAGAATCAGCATGGAGTGTAGGTTAAAAAGTTGCATCGTCTCCTGACTTCAGATGGACCACCAGTTTCATAAAAGTTAAAAAAAATGTAATCCAGATTATTAAATGTCCAGTGTGTCAACTAACCTTTTTCTAGGCTGTATTTCTTAAAGGAACACTCATTTTTAAACTGATTTACTATGTAATGCCTAATGCAGGGCCTGAGCTTCATGACACAGAGTTTTAAAGAACATAATGGGGCAGAGTTACTATTGCAAGTGTGCCAGAATTCTGGCATAGAGTCAGTGTGCATATCTGTTTAGCGGCTCAGACACTTTTTTTGTGTGTGGTACTTCAGATGCGCCAAAATTCAGTCACATAAGCATAAAATAAATCATCTAATGGGTGACATGAAATTAGACTGTCTAAATGTGCGCCAGATATAGCATCCATCATCAACCACTGGGATACATCTGGTGCATTTTTAGCCTTTCTACTCTGTTTGCACTTAGACAGTATTAGTAAATCTACCCCAATGTCTACATTTTGTCTGAGGTGTTCTTCTACAGGATTATTTACATAAAATACATTCTCAGACCAAATTGCCGCATCCAGATAAGGGATGAATTTGCTTTGTATAACCAGGGTTCTTCAAGTATCCTCTTTGGAAAACAGGAGATCATACCAAAGTGGGACGTGGGTCATCAAAACTGCATTCTGGAAAAGTGCTGAACCCAGATTAGACATTCCTGTAGATATTCCATAATGTCTGTAATATGAATAACCTTTGAATGCTTCATCTAATACAGTACTAAGGTTGGAAGTAATTTTTTCTGTACACCAGTATGATTCTTCTCCCTAGTTTATATTCTGTCAAGTGCATCCATCAAAGCATCTGCTCTTATCGATAAGATTATCACATAATGTAGTTTTAACTCCCATATTGCATAGACAAGTTGTAAAGACTCGATATCATGAATAAAATACGCAGTGCTGTTGACTCACCAAGTTATAACACCTGTCTGCTAGAACCCAGCTTCATAGATTGTATTTTCTGATGCCGGGAAATGGATGTTGAATCCTCATTTTCTATCTTCTCACAGCTTTCATCTGATTTCTAAGTACGATATGTGCTGCTACCATTTCCACTCTTTGCATAATGAACCCAACAGATGTTACGTCTTGGAACTGCCTTCTTGCACACTCCAACTAATTCTGCCTAAAACTTGTGTTTGAAAGATTCGTTCTGATTGATAATTTAAGGATGGAATTTGCAAGCACTCATGTTCCCTAGAGACAACCAGGGTGGGATTGACAGGGTCTACATTTACTAATGATTGCTCAATATTGTAATGCACAGTGTAATGTTCTATATATGCATACAGGTATACATTGAGGCTGGGATAGCTCCTGGTGTACAGAGGAGAGCCATAGTGTGGAAACAACTAGCTGAAGGGAACAGGTATGCTAGAAATGTCATTTTATAGATCTACAGCTGCAGTTGAACGCAGAAGATTTTTATTGTAGCCATGAGCTATAAACTGAAGATCTACGGCATACTTGATAGAAGTCAATATGTTTTTGTATTCAGTATTACCATAATCTCCTGTTTTTGTCCAAACATATATCTAGAACAGTAAAAATACATAATATACAGTATGCCTAGTAACGCCAATGAACTATTGATGAGCAGCTCAGCGGTTAACACTCGCAGCACTGGGTTACTGGTTTTCTATATTTTATATGTTTATATCCTTATATATTTTAAATGTCCTTGCTTGGATTTCCTCTGATACCCTCACTTTCTTCCTGTACTTTACATGAGCGAGGGATAGCAGTGCAGCTGTTTTTACAGCTCCCAGCATGCTCCGTCCACTTCTATGGGAGTTCAGAGAATAGCTGAGCAGGTTTACATGCTGGGAGTTGTAGTTTCATGACAATCTGCGTTTTTGAGGTTGTAGACCCTCACACTAGTAATATACTGATAGTTCACCTGGGTTGCTATGATATTAGTGGACAAATACACCAATGTGAATGCATGCGATGTACAGCTAAATGTGGTGTAGCAGTAAATGGAAACAGAATAATAATACACTATTTTAGATCATCAGTTGGAAAGTGTGGAAGGAAACATGAACAGTCATATCAGTGCAGCATGAAATCCAACGAGAACCACAGATGGTAATGCTATCAGTCGAGCTCCACTTTGAATTTCCAACTTGAAGTGTCATTCTTCAACATCATTG
The DNA here is from genome assembly GCF_905171765.1 of Bufo bufo. Classification (NCBI taxonomy): domain Eukaryota; kingdom Metazoa; phylum Chordata; class Amphibia; order Anura; family Bufonidae; genus Bufo; species Bufo bufo. Next base: position 378,075,226 of record NC_053390.1, read on the forward strand.
ACAGTTGATTTTATAGCTGTTTCCTAAATACTGTATACCTCCATGGTTGGTTTCATAAATATGCCAATTATGTAACTCTACAGAACATTTCCACAACCTTGGAACTTTAAATAAAGGTCTATGGTAAGGATGTGCTAAACAGTTTGTGATCATAGTTAACATAGTTACATAGTTAATACGGTTGAAAAAGACATAAGTCCATCAAGTTCAACCAAGTATCCGCTCAGAATTTTTGAGTGAATATTGTAGGTCAGGGGATGCCCCCATGGGTTTCAGGGAAACACATTTAAATTAACTTTTCTAGACCTATGGATGTTATACATAATAATATATTTCCCCCAAAAATCAAGAGGAGCGTTGTCTAGCCTACAATAGTAATCACGTATATCAACTGGGCTCCATAATAGAAATAGTACCCACCCAGAGGTTCCCCTTGAAAAAACTTTACTCATCTGCTTGGCTCTGATAAAGAGCTTTTGTCCTTAAAAGAGCTAGTTGCAGATGTGAAGCTGACTTAGCTATTTTTCTAGCTTTGCTACATAAGCCTGTTTAAAAGGATGGAAAATATCTCTGCCAATCCACTAGGTGAAATACTAGAAAAAATAGCACTCATATGGATGCTGAGTTCCTCTTACTGTTTACTGTAACAGTTCATTTCTGTGCTATTGCAAGTTGTTATACTTACAGCGTCTGATGTTCCAAATCATCTCAATGGGACAGCTCCTTCCTATTCACCTGAGGATAGATCATCGGTATAGCAAAAACAGATAACATCTTTAGCAATTCTATTTCACTATTCTGGCTCAACTTCAGATGAACCAGAGAGACATCTAAAGTAACATTCAACTGAAAGTACTATAAGGGAATTGCCACACACCACAAGCATACACTTGCTTTACTAGCCTTGAATAGCCTTGTGGGGTACTCATTGGTGTTTTCTTTATCATTAGGGAGACAAAAAATATGCATGAGTATTGTATGCAAATCACGTATTTTAATTCTTCTGGCATTAGATAGCATATGCTCTATTTTTTTGTCAGGCAGTTAACTTGCATACCTTTAGCTTTCTGGGGAAGCTATTCAAATTAGCTTTTCTTTCAAAACGGAAAAGAATGTTAATCTTTTCTCATGCCAGCAGAGTTAAGATATGAGACTTGTATATACTCTTCCTAGAAACCAAGAGTAATGTAGGATGAATTGATATGTTCCCAAACCAATTTATTTTTTATTTTTTAATTCTGCAAACTTCAAATGAGCTGAATCTTATCTGGTTCACTCATCTATACTCTATGGCAATCTATGTTCCTATTAGTAAAATGTTGCCATAAGTTGCAGACAACATGAAGAAGATATTGGTAGTGTTTCCTATTATTTCCCTCTTGTTTTACTGCTATGAAATTTTATGTCACTGCATCATCAAAGTTCTATAGAAATACCAGCAAGGTTTTGACATTGAAGAAAATATTGCTCTTTTCATTTTCTTCACAGTAGATCATACTTAATTTGAAGATGTCTCTGGTTATCATATCAGATATAGGACAAATAAATGAGAGGTATATGCTTTATATGGATGATAGACAGATACTATATATAAAAGGATAGATAGATAGATAGATAGATAGATAGATAGATAGATAGATAGATAGATAGATAGATAGATAGATAGATAGATAGATAAAAGCCACTGTTTGTGTTGCCTAAACGTAAGCTCTTCAGTGGTGGGGAGTGGGCACCATATCAGTGAGATAATAACAGTAATACAGCCTGGCTACTTTCCTTGTACGGATACTCCTGCTTTTCAGGTGATGCCAGGATAGATGGAGCTCATATTCCCTATTGTGTCGATGGAATTCTCCACAGGCCACTTTACTGCTCACTGGAGCGTTGCTGCAAGGCACAGTAGCACAGAGGCCTGCACACAACATTCTAATTACAATATGGAAATGAGCTTCTGTGCAGTCGAGCTGCACAATGCCTTTGGGATTTATCCTTGTAATAGTACTTCCTTTACCACAGTAAAAGCAGGGCATTAAGGCTCCGAGCGTGTGTGGTATCAACTAAAGAGCAGGTCAGGGAAAAAAAAGTCCTATCAATATTATTTTAATGACTCGCCAACCTAGAAAGTGCGGATGAACCGATAAATAACATTATGTTTGAAAGTCTGATTATGTATATCATTACAGACAAGGAAACAAACAAGTAATAAAAAAAATATGGGTATGTATGTATGTATATATATATATATATATATATATATTCTGTTTTTGCGCTATACACTGATCAGCCAAAATATTGAAACTACTTGCCTGATATTGTGAAGGTCCGCTTTGTGTGGTTAAAAAGATCTGAGACTTTGAGATATGGATTCCAGAAGACCTCTGAAGATGTCTCATTTTAGTTGGCATCAAGAGACTTTGTCTTGTTAGTTACAAGGTGGAACCTCTGTGGATCAGATTTTATTTTCCAGCACATCCGACAAAATGTTGAACATTGAACTTTTTGTCATGTACCTCAAATCACTCCTGAACAATTTTTGCAGAGTGGAAGGGCACATTGTCCTGCAGAAAGAAGACATTGCCATTAGGAAATACTCTTGGAATGAAGAGTCGTACTTGGTTTACAACAATGTTCTGCTCGGACCCAGGGTTTCCATCACAATACCTTTGCTGGCTTCTCATGTTCCCATAGTACATTCTGGTCCCATCAGCTCTGCGGGAAAGTGACTCCCACACAACCAGTTGTCTATGATTTAAATGAAGACATGCATCATTTTACCAGGCCACTTTAGCCTGGCCCAATTTTTCCTGCTTCCAAGATATCAACCTTAATAACTGACTGTTCACTTGCCCAATAATATATGCCCCCACCCCCCGAAAGATGCCATTATATCGAGGTTAACTACATTATTCACATCACCAGTCAGTTTTAATGTTGGAGCTCCTCACAGTCAACAGTTGAGCCACCTATAAGATGAGACAACCTCTTTAGGGGAACCATCATGTTTATCCAGGCAAGGTTCATTAGTTTGTTGTATAAATTATTATGTTGAACCACAATTCAGAATCAATGTCAGATTTCCATTAGCTGATTTCCAGTAAATGTTTATTTATTACTTTTGTCAGTTTCAATTTATATCAGTGCCAATTGTGGGTTTTTCTTTCTTTAACAAAAGGATAATAACAATTTTGTCCACATGTGTGTATGGGCAGGTTTATATGTTAGATGTGGCACTTTGTCATGAATTTTAAATTAAAAATGACATAAGAATCTATCTATCTATTTATCTATCTATCTATCTATCTATCTCCTATCTATCTATCTATCTATCTATCTATCTATCTATCTATCTATCTCATATTTATCTATCTATCTATCTATCTAATCTATCTATCTATCTCATATCTATCTATCTATCTATCTATCTATCTATCTATTATCTATCTATTTATCTATCTATTATCTATCTATCATCTATCTATCTATCTATCTATCTATCTATCTATCTATCTATCTATCTATCTATCTATCTATCTATCTATCTATCTATCATCTATCTATTATCTAGTATCTATTATCTATCTATCTATCTATCTATCTATCTATCTATCTATCTATCTATCTATCTATCTATCTATCTATCTATCTATTATCTATCTATTATCTATCTATCTATTATCTATCTATCTATCTATCTATCTATCTCTGTATCTATCTAATATATATCTATAAATCTATCTGTCTATCTATCTCTGTATCTATCTAATATATATCTATAAATCTATGTCTATCTATCTCTCTATCTAATATATATCTTTAAATCTATCTAGCTGTCTATCTATCTATCTATCTATCTACCCCACAACTGCAAACCAGCGTATTGTGCAATGTTACAAAATAAATGACATCTGTACGATTTTGCTCATTTTAGCTTTATGTTTAACGTCTACAATTGTGTGGTTATCTTTCTTTTTAACATATATGTTTAATGGATGTCCATATGTTTCAATATGTTTGTGTCTTTTATTTAAACGTACACATTTTTGTGAAGTCTTTGTTTTTTTTCAATAAAGATTTGAAGATTATAAGCCATCATCTACAAAAATGGATACGTTTAGTGGATGGATACTTAATGTACTGTATTACGTTTCCATCCTTCTCTCATTTACTCATTTTTATTGTTTTTGTTTTTCTTTTGTTTTGTTTTTCAGTACAGAAAAGTACAGTATGCTGCACTATTCTGTCCTGAAAAAAAACAAAAAAAAACCTTCATAAACATAAAGAGTGACATACAGAGTCAAAAGTATGCCCTTTTGAACAACATTTGCCCAATTATAGGCTATGGTCTGTCGAGTAATACATTTCAACACGTTTTTATTGTTTACAAACATATGCGCTTGACACAGAGCAAAAGCAAGATGTGAACAGCCCATTACATGTACAAAATCTGTGCAAAAATGGCATCTAGACCATCTTCTACCTAAGATCTGTTGTAAGAACCCTGCAAGTTTTGGTCAAAATATGTTTGGAAGTGTCAGGCAATGTATAAATAATATGACACCTGACTGGTAAATATGGAGCATGTCACGGTATCCAAGGTACTTGATGTCCAGTTTATTAATAAATATCTGTTGTTGATTATATGGAGGTGAATGCAGTGCAGAGTGACTTACACGACCTGTCTGGTATGATGCGATGGAGCATATATTAAAGGGATTCTGTCATCATATTTTACCCCTCTAACCTAAACATATGCTCATGTCCAGACTAAGACGAAGAATCCTAAGCTGGCCTTATTAAACCTCACTGTGGCTCTATTTGCCCAAAAAACAGGTTTTTATAACCTGTCAATTAACTTACTTAACCCCTTAAGGACGCAGGGCGTACCGGTGAGCCCTATTTCCCGAGTCCTTAAGGACTCAGGGCGTACCGGTACGTCCTAACTTTAAATCGGGATTCCGGCGCCGCGGGGGTTAATCAGTCAGGTGTCATATTATTTATACATTGCCTGACACTTACAAACATATTTTGACCAAAACTTGCAGGGTTCTTACAACAGATCTTAGGTAGAAGATGGTCTAGATGCCATTTTTGCACAGATTTTCTACATGTAATGGGCTGTTCACATCTTGCTTTTGCTCTGTGTCAAGCGCATATGTTTGTAAACAATAAAAACAAAATGTATTGAAATGTATTACTCGACAGACCATAGACTATAATTGGGCAAATGTTGTTCAAAAGGGCATACTTTTGACTCTGTATGTCACTCTTTATGTTTATGAAGGTTTTTTTTTTTCTTTTCAGGACAGAATAGTGCAGCATACTGTACTTTTCTGTACTGAAAAACAAAACAAAAGAAAAACAAAAACAATAAAAATGAGTTTGTTTTTTTTACATGCAGTCAACGAGAGTAAATGAGAGAAGGATGGAAACGTAATACAGTACATTAAGTATCCATCCACTAAACAAAATCATTCAGCCGGCATCCTGTAACAACGCAGGGGGGGGTCATTTGACCCCCCATATCGGCGATCGCAGAAAACCGCAGGTGATTTCAGACCTGCGTTTTTCTGCGTTTCCGGTCCATTTGGGTCTCCGGTGACCCGATGAACCGGAAAAAGACTGCGATCGGTGGCGTAATTATACACCACCAATCACAGTCAGTGCATTTGGAGAGGCGGTGCTGGCCCTGGTGCTGAACGCCACTGTCCAGGGTGCTGATTGGTGCAGGGGAGAGAGGCGCGAGATTCAAACTTCCTGCGCTCCTCTCTCCCCTCCTCTTCCTGTTCTGCACGAGCACCCGGCAGCACCGTCCAGCACTAGCTCCTGCGCCCCCCTAATTGCCATCCATCACCCTCCTGCACCCATCAACATCCAGGTAGGTTAGGGTCAGTGAGGGAGAGGCATCGTTAGGCAGGGAAAGAAAGGAAAAGTTAGTTTAGGAAAAAAAAAAAAAAGAACTTTTATCTAAAACTTTCTGTGTTCCATCTTTCAGACCCCAGACCCCCCCCTGCCACTTGCCCACAAACAGGTAGAAACTAGTGTTAGGGACCACTCCATAGAGGCGACCTTGACGTGGTGAGAGGCTTATTACGCTTTGGCCAAAATGTACACCAATGCCTCATCCAGCATAGAGGCAGGGCAGAATGCTGGTTGCAGAGTGCCATTGCATTTGTGTCTTTTTCTTTGTAAAACTAAATATTTATTGCCCTGATTCTGTAGTTTGCAGAAACAACCCATATGTGGTCGTAAATGGCTATATAGCCGCACGGCAGGGCATAGAACGAAGGGAACTCCATATGGTTTCTGGAAGGCAGATTTTGATGGACTGTTTTTTTTTTTTGACACCATGTCCCATTAGAAGCCCCCCTGATGTAGCCTAGACTAGAAACTCCAAAAAAGTGACCCCATCTAAGAAACTACACCCCTCAAGGTATTCAAAAGTTACTTTACAAACTATGTTAACCCTTTAGGTGTTCCACAAAACTAAATAGTGACTGTAGAAACAATTTTTGAATTAAAATTTTTTGTTACCTTGCCTCAAAAAAGAGTAATATAGAGCAACCAAAAATCATATTTACCCCTAAAATAGTCTATAGGGGTGCATCATGGGGGTTGAAAGGGTACATGGTGTAAATAAACCAGTCCAGCAAAATCTGCCTTCCAAAAACCATATGACGTTCCCCTTCTTCTATGTCCTGCCGTTTAGCCAAACAGTAGTTTACGGCCACATATGGGGTGTTTATGCAAACTACAGAATCAGGGCAACCCATATTGAGTTTTGTTTGGCAGTTAACCCTTGTTTTACTCCTGGAAAAAATTTATTATATTGGAAAATTTTCCAAAAAATAGAAATTTCTAAATTGTTTCTCCATCTGCCATTAACTCTTGTGGAACACCTAAAGGGTTGACAAAGTTTATAAATCCAGTTTTGAATACCTTGAGGGGTGTACTTTCTTAGATGGAGTCACTTTTTGAAATTTCTATTCTTGGGGTGCAACAGGGGGCTTCAAATGGGACATGGCATAAACAAAACCAGTCCTGCAAAATCTGCCTTCCAAAACCCATATGGTGTTCCCCTCCTTCTATGTGCTCCCGTTTGGCCAAACAGTAGTTTACGACCACATATGGGGTGTTTTTGCAAACTACAAAATCAGGGCAATATTAAGTTTTGTTTGGCAGTTAACCCTTGTTTTACTCCTGGAAAAAATTGATTATATTGGAAAATTTTCCAAAAAATAGAAATTTCGAAATTGTTTCTCCATCTGCCATTTAGGCCTCATGCACACGACCGTTGTGTGCATCCGTGGCCGTTGTGCCGTTTTCCGTTTTTTTTCGCAGACCCATTGACTTTCAATGGGTCAGTGGAAAAATCGGAAAATGCACCGTTTTGCAGCCGAGACCGTGATCCGTGTTTCCTGTCCGTCAAAAAAATATGACCTGTCCTATTTTTTTGACGGACAACGGTTCACGGACCCATTCAAGTCAATGGGTCCGTGAAAGAACATGGATGCACACAAGATTGGCATCCGTGTCCGTGATCCGTGACCGTAGGTTACTTTTATACAGACGGATCCGAAGATCCGTCTGCATAAAAGCTTTTTCAGAGCTGAGTTTTCACCTCGTGAAAACTCAGAACCGACAGTATATTCTAAAACAGAGGCGTTCCCATGGTGATGGGGACGCTTCAGGTTAGAATATACTAAAAGAACTGTGTACATGACTGCCCCCTGCTGCCTGGCAGGTGCTGCCAGGCAGCAGGGGGCAGCCCCTTCCCCTGAAGTTAACACATTGGTGGCCAGTGCGGCCGCCCCCCCCCTCCCCTGTAGTTAACTCATTGGTGGCCAGTGGGCCCCCCCTCCCCTGTAGTTAACTCATTGGTGGCCAGTGGGCCCCCCTCCCTCCCCTGTAGTTAACTCGTTGGTGGCCAGTGGGCCCTCTCCCCTCCCTCCCCCTCCTAATTAAAATCTCCCCCCCTATCATTGGTGGCAGCGGAGAGTACCGATCGGAGTCCCAGTTTAATCGCTGGGGCTCCGATCGGTAACCATGGCAACCAGGACGCTACTGCTGTCCCGGTTGCCATGGTTACTTAGCAATTTGTAGAAGCATTATACTTACCTGCGAGCTCCGATGTCTGCGTCCGGCCGGGAGCTCCTCCTACTGGTAAGTGACAGGTCATTAAGCAATGCGCCGCACAGACCTGTCCACATTGACTTGCATTGTAATTCAGGACGGATCCGTTTGGCTCCGCACGGCCAGGCGGACACCAAAACAACTTTTTTTTCATGTCCGTGGATCCTCCAAAAATCAAGGAAGACCCACGGACGAAAAAACGGTCACGGATGACGGAAAAACGGAACCCGTTTTTGCGGACCGCAAAAAAATACGGTCGTGTGCATGAGGCCTAACTCTTGTGGAACACCTAAAGGGTTAACAAAGTTTGTAAACCCAGTTTTGAATACCTTGAGGGGTGTACTTTCTTAGATGGAGTCACTTTTTTGAAATTTCTATTCTAGGGGTGCAACAGGGGGCTTCAAATGGGACATGGTATAAACAAAACCAGTCCTGCAAAATCTGCCTTCCAAAACCCATATGGTGTTCCCCTCCTTCTATGTCCTCCCGTTTGGCCAAACAGTAGTTTACGACCACATATGGGGTGTTTCTGCAAACTACAGAATCAGGGCAACCCATTTTGAGTTTTGTTTGGCTGTTAACCCTTGTTTTTTTCCAGGAAAAAATTGATTATATTGGAAAAATTTTAAAAAAATCTAAATTCATAAAATTTATGTCCATTTGCCATGAAGTCTTGTGGAAGACTTAAAGGGTTAACAAAGTCTGTAAAAACAGTTTTGAAAACCTTGAGGGGTGTAGTTTCTAGAATTGGGTCATTTTTGGGTGGTTTCTATTATGTAAGCCTCACAAAGTGACTTCAAACCTGAACTGGTCCATAAAAAGTGGGATTTTAAAGATTTCTGAAAAATTGCAAAATTTGCTTCTAAACTTCTAAGCCTTGTAACATCCCCAAAAAATAAAATATCATTCCCAAAATGCTACAAACATGAAGTAGACATATGGGGAATGTAAAGTCATCACAATTTTTGGGGGTATTACTATGTATTACAGAAGTAGAGAAACAGAAATTTTGAAATTTGCTAATTTTTCCAAATTTTTGGTAAATATGGTATTTTTTTATGCAAATTTTTTTTTATTTTTTGACCCAATTTTAGCAGTGTCATGAAGTACAATATGTGATGAAAAAACAATCTCAGAATGGCCTGGGTAAGTCAAAGAGTTTTAAAGTTATCAGCACTTAAAGGGACACTGGTCAGATTTTCAATAAAAATGGCCAAGTCCTTAAGGTGAAATAGGGCTGAGTCCTTAAGGGGTTAAGGTGCCCAACGGGAGGTCCGTTAATACAGGGTGCCTGGCCGCACCCCTCGCCGTCCTGTCTTCAGCACCGCCTTCTACAGCTCACAATCCTCCCCGTCCCTCTGCCAGATCCCGCGCCTGCGCACTAGGCTCAGCCAATCTGCAGGTCATATCAGGGTTGAGCGAAGTGCGCATCAGGCCGGCACATGCGCACTTCCCTCAACGAAGCCACTGCCAGGAGTCCGCACGAGCGCATCAGGCTGAGCCTAGTGCGCAGGCGCGGGATCTGGCAGAGGGACGGGGAGGATTGCGGAGGCGGCGCTGAGCTGTAGAAGGCGGCGCTGAAGACAGGGAAGGGGGCGCTGGGCACCGGACGACGAGAGGTACGGCTGGGCACCCTGTATTAATGGATTTCCCCTTGGGCACCTTAAGTAAGTGATTGATAGGTTATAAAAACCAGTTTTTTGGGCAAATAGAGCCACAGTGAGGTTTAATAAGGCCAGCTTAGGATTCTTCGTATTAGTTTGGACATGAGCATATGTTTAGGTTAGAGGGGTAAAATCTGATGACAGAATCCCTTTAAAGATGTCTTTTCTAGAACCGATTTCCCATTGGTAAGCGTGCACTATGTTTTTAAGGATGGCATCTCTCAGAGCAGGGGGACTTGTCCAGATTGAATGGATGAGTGATAAGTGACTAAGGACTAGAGATGAGTAAAGTTATGAAAATTTTGATTTGGCTCCTTTGCCGAATTTCACAAAGAAATTCACTTTGTGATGAATTATTTTGTCATGAAGCGCATTTCTTTGTAAGTAGTGGGCGCAATAGAGCAGAAACCTGACGAGCCCTATTGGATATGGTGTGTATGGAGGTAGTCTCTCCTAGAAACATTCTTGCTCATTGGAGTTTTTATAATAGCACACAGAGAGGATACATATGTACATTGAGGCATGTAGAAATAAACTATGTTATATGTTGTATTCCTCATCTCAGATGCCTACTGATTCCTAAAATGGTGCTCTTGCGACCACTATGTTCCTTCAGCTTGCAGCCCAGAATTATGTGGGCTAACAAGGAGATGTACAGGTTTTCCTACCAAAATAATAGATTTTTTTTTTTATCCATGCTGTATTGAGTAATGAAGAACACGGGTAGGGGTAGACATTTGGTTTTGAAAGGGGTTTCTTTGCAAATTAGCCTCACTGAAACAGAGTTTCAGAGGGGAATAGCAAAAATGTCAATTTTTCCCTCTCCACCCTCAGAGTTTAATTCACAATCATTTCAAGTATTCCAATCATTTCAAGTATTCAAGTGTTCCTAACCATCTTGTTATGAAGGACAATTAGGAGTGAATCATTCATTGTGTGTGTGTGTGTGTGTAAGTCCACATTTCCTTTGTGCATTTATTTTCAGTATTTCACAAGTGTATGTAAATCCAATAATTGTTAAATTTCTCTATTTTATTGTGTCCCCTGATGAATCCATACACAGAGGGAACTCATAGGGACAATATTAATAATATGTATGGTTTCACCTGTATGAATATTGTTACACTAGCATTGGGCAGCGGATTAGTCTTGTGGTCCTTTAGTGAGTCTGCCTTCTAGCAGGGCGCTGGTATTTGGTGCAGTGTGCGCATGATTGCACGTGATTGTTAAGTTATATATTGCCCTTATCTTACTCTCTGTATTTGTATGGTTTTCTAGTTTGTTGTGGAAGATACCTGCATTAGGCAAACCTTTGCAAGGTGCTTACTCTCTCCTACATCAGGGCGTGGTTTTATGGCACAGTAGGGATGGTACTACACAGCCTATGTGTCACTTATTTATTCTCATGCGTGTTGTCATCTATACAAGTCAAGGTATACAGCAAAATTTTAAAAGGGCTTAGCACTGATGTCCTATCCTCAGGATAGGTCATCAATGCCAATCAGCTGTTTGAAGAGGTCATGGTGCTCCATGAGCGCCGCATCCTCCTTGCAACTTACTAAGCAGAGAGCTGTCTATTAGTTATTGGGTGTGCTCAACTTTGCCCCATTCACTTAAATGAGAATGAGCTGCTCCTACGTCACTTGACCAATGAATGTGAATGTGATGTCACTGGTAGAAATAAACAAATTTTAAAAAATTCATGAATCAATCGATTCTTCTCGAATCGAAAGAGCTTTAAATGCCTAAAAATATCTCATTCCTTTCTCTCTCTCTCTCTGTAAAAATCCCCCCTGAATAAAATCTCAAACTCTGAATCAAATGAATTTTTTTGAACATTTGGGTTGAAATTCGATTCAGCAAAATTTTAAAAGTGTTTAGTACTGATGTCCTATCCTCAGGATAGGTCATCAATGCCAGTCAGCTGTTTGAAGAGGTCATGATGCTCCAGGAGCGCCACAATTTCTCATTCCTTTTTCTATTTCTCTCTTTCTCTGGGAAAATCAGCCCGAATCAAATCTCAAACTCTGATTCAAATAAATCTGATTTTTTTTATTACATTTTGGTCAAAATTCAATTCTAAAGAATCAGTTCACTCTTCTCTAGTCACTGACCTAAGAAAAGGCCAGCTTTGCAGCCTCTTCAAACAGCTGATCAGCAGGGGTGCCAGGAGTCAGACCCTCATCAATCTGATATTGATAACTAGTGTTAAGTAAATCAAAGGCCACAAAGTGGCATTCAATCCAGATTTCAGGGAAAATTCAATTTGCCGCAAAGCCAAATTTCCTCGCGCTTCATGGTAGCGAATCAATTTTCCCTGAATGATGGTAAAGAATGAAAAAAATCATACTTACCTCATCCATTTGATTGCGGCGAGCCGGCTGCCGCCATGTTGATTGAAAGTCTTGCATGAAATTCCGCGCACTGTGACGTATAACATCACCACGCCTGCCGACATGATGACGTCACCACACCAGCCAACGTGATGTCACCACACTGCCCGGTGTGATGATGTCATGATGGGGTGCGCGAGATTTCATTTCAGATCTTTAATCAAAATGGCAGCGGCCGGGTCTCATAATCAAATGGATGAGGTATGATTTCATTTTTTTTTATTTTACACTGTGTTATTACTGTCAGATCCTGCGATCAGCTATGATCGTGGTATCTGAGGGGTACAATGACGGGGGGTGGTGCAATCACTACTCCTTGTCATTGTACCCACTACTTACAAATAAAAGCGCTTCGTGAAGAAGTAGTCATGAAGCAAATTTTTTGCTCATCACTATTGACGACCTATCCTGACCTAGGTCTTCAATATTAAACCACAGACAACTCCTTTAAAATTTGAACTAAAAACTAGCTAAAATATTAAAAATATTAAAATATTCAAATGGTACAATATATTATTTTTCCATTAATTATCAAGGTTTCTTTCTGAGAGAACATTGTGGGTGTGCCCCTTGAAGAGCACTAGATATTGTGAAACAGGACCTTGGGAATTTAATAAAGATGTACATTGCATACTACCCCTTTAGATATTTAGTCTAATAGACCAAACTCCTTTTTCGCTCCGCCGTGACCTATGTGCATGGAATTAAATGCTATCGTATTACCTATGCATTGTAATTGCACATATAAGCACAGGCGGCTGCTAACAGATAATCATCAGCATCTCAAAAGACATTTTAAAGAAGGGAATTAAGCTGTCTTTGAAATGCAATGAGTTTTTAGCCTTTAAAAATCTGCTTAACATGCTGAACTTAAATGCTGATAAAGGTAAAGGATTGTTCCTCTTCTTGTTTTACAATAAAGCATACAAGTCTCTATTGCAGATCCTATAAAGAGGTATAATCCTGATTTACATTAGGTCTGCTGCACACCCTTCCCGTCTTGGCTTACGCTGATTGTGCTGAGTTATGTATATAAATTATGTCTATGATGATTCCATTAAGTCTTGGGCTGAAAATGAAAGTCAGTTCTTCGCAACTGAAAAACGAGTGCCCAGACTGAATAGCTGACGTCTTGGCAGTTTCTTAGAAAAGGGACAGTCATTTTCTGCAAAGACACAGTGAAGAGATAGCTGGTAAAGAAGCATTTTTCATTTCTAAAAATATTGACAGCTTCTCAACTTTATTTCATTTTGCTACAGGCTATCAGTGACTGATAAACAAATTATCTATCATTGGTTAGGCAGCTCATGGGATATTAATCTCTACATCCTAACGAGTAGTAGAATTGAGAAAAATGTCCAATGATAGGTCATCAATAATAGCACCGCCAGGTGCTAGGTACTGCAATGGGCACCCCTGTTTCGTGCACATTTGCAAACCTGTACCTGGCGGTATTTGAAGAGACGTACATCTTTTCGACGGATAACCCCTATCTCCGTCACATTCATCTGTTTCTGAGGTATGTGGATGACATTTTTTTGGTCTGGTGGGGGAGTGAGGATTTGTGCCATGCTTTCGTTAAATATTTAAATGCACATAACCAGATGAACATGAGGTTCACCGTCAAGTTTGGCGGAGAATCTCTGGACTTCTTGGACGTGCAGGTTACTATCAAAGATGGCACTGTACATACTAGTGGATACCGTAAACCTACGGCCACTAACTCCCTCCTCCACCAGACCAGCTTTCATCCACCCTCAGTAAAGCGTGCTGTCCCTTATGGACAATTTGTTCGATTACGCAGGATCAATGATACAGATGAAGGCTTTTTTAGACAAGCTAGGGAGCTTCGTAATAGGCTCCTGGATAGGGGTTATCCGTCGAATGGCGTTTCTGCGGCAATGCGTAAGGCCGCCAAACTGGACCGCACCTCCCTTTTAAGGGAGAGGGACATTAGTTCTGCACAATCACGTTTCGCATTTTCATTTCAATACAGTGCTGCCGCCGATTTAGTAAAACAGGTGATAAACCAGAATTGGGACCTCCTTAAAGGGGATCCCTCCCTCAGTAGCTTGACGGACGAAAAACCTTTGGTCGCATTTAGGAGATGCCCTACACTCAAAAACAAGCTTGTCAGGAGTGTTTTCTTGACACCTAAGGCCCAAACTTGGTTAGGTAAGCCTAAGGGCAACTTCAAATGCGGCCACTGCTCGTTTTGCGCCCTTAATATGTGCAGCAAATATGTGATGTTTGGAGGGGTAACGCACACAGTACAAGAATTCATCAACTGCCGCACGTCTTATGTCGTGTACGTGGTCTTCTGTCCTTGTGGACGCTTTTATATAGGCAAGACTATACGTCCTCTTTTTGAGCGCATTCGTGAGCATGTAGGCTCTATCAGGTCAGGTAGAGGCAGTCCACGCCTTATCGACCATATCTGCGCCGCTCACGACGCCTACCCGCGTTGCCTCTCCTTTGCGGGGATAGAGCATGTCCGTCCCATCCCTCGCGGGGGGGATCGGCATCGCCTGCTCCTGCAGAGGGAGGCAAAATGGATAATCCGGACCGGTGCTATGGGCCCAGCGGGCATGAATGACAGGAATGACATGTCTGTCTTCCTGTGATTTGAATGCGCTCTATAACAAATTGCCTATGTATACGCCCATATGTCCTTACCTCGTGAATACAATCACTATTATTAGTATTCGTCTATTTTTTCTATCCTGGGTCTTGTCTTCTGCCCTCTATTTTCTATCCACCCTCTGCCCATCGCGAGTCGCTTCATGTCACGCAGCCCTATATTCTATGTTTGTTCTTAATTACGCTGGTGCTATGCACCGCTCTTGTGTCTGCATAATCATCATAAGTACCGATTTCTCTGTATCATATTCCTAAGTATCCATTCATCACTCTTGTAAATCTGTCCCACATTTTGTGGATATGGGTATACCAATTGTGTTCTTGTGCTTGTATTGTTGTTCTTTTTTATGTACATGTTACTGCTGGATCCAGATTTTTAATACGTGTCATTTCTCTCTGAGGGCGAACAGCTGTGGCCGACGGCGCCGGCCGTCCCCTGCCCGCCTCTATAAAGTTCTTACCTGCGTCATGACGTATTGAGCGGCCTGAGGAAGCGCGATCTCACGCGCGAAACGGCCGTCGCCGCCTGCAACATTGTGTCCGCCCCTGGATCTTCTATGTTACCACTTCTAAGGAAGCTTCAATAAAGACCTCTCTGGTATCCTGGTGAGTGCCGCAACTTTGTTTCTCTCTCCTCCTTACCTGATGAATCGTGCCTTGTGCTCACTATTGCAGAGCACCACCTATTGGATATCCCCATACCACATGCGTACAGCTGAAATATACAGCGGTCACGTCAGTGGGGGCAGTGCCGCCTCGTTTTCTCTTCTCCTCTTACATGTGGCTTGATTCCTCAACATATGATGGCTGAGCACGCCGACACCACCCTCACCGCTGATATGCTAGCAGCAAGTACTCCCGACACCGCATGTGGGCTCATCCAAGGTCGTGAAGGGGCGGACACATTTTTTGCTATCTGTGACCAGCAGGACTATGTGTGCGCTATTAGCACAAAGAATTTGGAAACCAAAATATTTCAATTGGCAGATAAAGAGGTGAGACTCTTCTGGACCATTGAGTCTCTTAAATCCTATAAACAATGTGGACGGGTCCCTCGAGGCCTACGCCTTTTTAAAGAAATTGTTCAGTATGAAGATGATCCACAGTTCACAGGAGAGTGGAAGGCTGCGCATCAGCGTTTTTCTTCTGAACTTATGGAACTGGTGCTAACACGTGACCAAAAAGAATATGTTTTGGTCACAGAAGAATTAGCCAAGGCGCGAGAGGAGCTTCAGAGGCGACTCTTGGAATCACAGATGGCTGGGTTTGACAAGAGATTAAATAGAAAATTACTTATCACACAGGCAGAGATAAAAGACCGTAAAAGGGACAAATTTATTCGGGATAAGAACGACTATGACACAGACCGTGTATTCGACTGGGGAAAGAAAAGGATCCGCCCCAAACGTCCGCCACGTAGAGGACGTCACAACTTCTGGGCAACTGATTCCGAGTCGAGCCCATCTGATAGTAATGGAGCCAACTCGGGGGAGGAAACAACCCCTTTAGAAAAAGGACGAGAAGGGGGCGTTGCCGACGGTCAAGGAACAGCAAAAGAGATCAGAAAATCGACGAGGATGAGACGTCAAGTCACTTGGCGGCAGTAGAATCTGATGCTTTGGACTGTTGTGAATTTACCCAGAACATCGTCATCAATCTCACGGGCTCTGAACTGCCACCCGGCTGTATCCCACTCCTCAATCGGGGGCTGGGATACAGCCTGCCTGAGCAGTTCAACCTAGTAGATTTTGAGATTGATTTGTTCCTATCGATCCGTAAGTTGTATCTGAAGAAAGCGTTTGCTGAGACTCCCACCCCCTGTCACAATTTGTCACAGGGTGAGATCCCAGCTACTATATCTTTCACCGATTTTCATCTGTCAGGCAGATTCACTGAGGATGAAATTGCGTGCATACACTTTTTGTCTAACACTGAACCTACTGAATCCGTAGCCATAGGGGGTCAAGTGAGTAAATACACAGGGGGCATCAGGTCCACCTTCCTTCCTCCCATGCCGGCCGGCTCCGCTATTGATCTTTTCCACAAACGGGTATTAAGAGAAATTCGTGCGTTGGTGTATCCAGCAGCACCTTCCAATCTTTCGATGGAAGAATCTCGTGCCCTTTTGTGGTTAAGTAAACAGACCGACATGGTCATTAAGCCGGCCGACAAGGGAGGGAATGTGGTCCTGATGCCCAGGGAATATTATGTGGAAGAGGCACACCGGCAATTGGGCGACTGCACTGTGTACTCCAAATTAAAGGGGGACCCGATACCCGGAATATCATCAAAATTGTATGTTTTGATTAACCGTTATATTTTTGCTGGGTTCCTGCCTAATAATATGAAGGAGCGTCTTATACCAGCCTTTCCCAAAATTCCCACATGGTATTTTATACCAAAAGTTCATAAATCACTGACCCGACCCCCAGGTCGTCCCATCATTGCGGGGATCGGTTCAGTGACTGAACCCCTATCTGGTTACGTCGACTGGCTCCTCAGGCCCCTGTTACGTAGTACTCCAACTTATCTGAAGGACACGGGTGATTTCCTCCGTGCGCTCAGTCACCTTGAGTGGCAGGAGGGTTTTCACCTTGTCTCTCTAGATGTTGAGAGTTTATATACTCGTATTCCACATGACCTGGGCCTTCAAGCAGTCATGACTATTCTGCATAAAACTGACAAAAGTGCTATGTTTATGGATTTTGTCCATGAAGCTTTGGACTTAGTCCTTAGCAACAACGTTTTCCAGTTTGATGGTCTCTGGTACCGCCAGGTGCTAGGTACTGCAATGGGCACCCCTGTTTCGTGCACATTTGCAAACCTGTACCTGGCGGTATTTGAAGAGACGTACATCTTTTCGACGGATAACCCCTATCTCCGTCACATTCATCTGTTTCTGAGGTATGTGGATGACATTTTTTTGGTCTGGTGGGGGAGTGAGGATTTGTGCCATGCTTTCGTTAAATATTTAAATG
Organism: Bufo bufo; assembly: GCF_905171765.1. Classification (NCBI taxonomy): domain Eukaryota; kingdom Metazoa; phylum Chordata; class Amphibia; order Anura; family Bufonidae; genus Bufo; species Bufo bufo. Next base: position 378,093,031 of record NC_053390.1, read on the forward strand.
CACATAACCAGATGAACATGAGGTTCACCGTCAAGTTTGGCGGAGAATCTCTGGACTTCTTGGACGTGCAGGTTACTATCAAAGATGGCACTGTACATACTAGTGGATACCGTAAACCTACGGCCACTAACTCCCTCCTCCACCAGACCAGCTTTCATCCACCCTCAGTAAAGCGTGCTGTCCCTTATGGACAATTTGTTCGATTACGCAGGATCAATGATACAGATGAAGGCTTTTTTAGACAAGCTAGGGAGCTTCGTAATAGGCTCCTGGATAGGGGTTATCCGTCGAATGGCGTTTCTGCGGCAATGCGTAAGGCCGCCAAACTGGACCGCACCTCCCTTTTAAGGGAGAGGGACATTAGTTCTGCACAATCACGTTTCGCATTTTCATTTCAATACAGTGCTGCCGCCGATTTAGTAAAACAGGTGATAAACCAGAATTGGGACCTCCTTAAAGGGGATCCCTCCCTCAGTAGCTTGACGGACGAAAAACCTTTGGTCGCATTTAGGAGATGCCCTACACTCAAAAACAAGCTTGTCAGGAGTGTTTTCTTGACACCTAAGGCCCAAACTTGGTTAGGTAAGCCTAAGGGCAACTTCAAATGCGGCCACTGCTCGTTTTGCGCCCTTAATATGTGCAGCAAATATGTGATGTTTGGAGGGGTAACGCACACAGTACAAGAATTCATCAACTGCCGCACGTCTTATGTCGTGTACGTGGTCTTCTGTCCTTGTGGACGCTTTTATATAGGCAAGACTATACGTCCTCTTTTTGAGCGCATTCGTGAGCATGTAGGCTCTATCAGGTCAGGTAGAGGCAGTCCACGCCTTATCGACCATATCTGCGCCGCTCACGACGCCTACCCGCGTTGCCTCTCCTTTGCGGGGATAGAGCATGTCCGTCCCATCCCTCGCGGGGGGGATCGGCATCGCCTGCTCCTGCAGAGGGAGGCAAAATGGATAATCCGGACCGGTGCTATGGGCCCAGCGGGCATGAATGACAGGAATGACATGTCTGTCTTCCTGTGATTTGAATGCGCTCTATAACAAATTGCCTATGTATACGCCCATATGTCCTTACCTCGTGAATACAATCACTATTATTAGTATTCGTCTATTTTTTCTATCCTGGGTCTTGTCTTCTGCCCTCTATTTTCTATCCACCCTCTGCCCATCGCGAGTCGCTTCATGTCACGCAGCCCTATATTCTATGTTTGTTCTTAATTACGCTGGTGCTATGCACCGCTCTTGTGTCTGCATAATCATCATAAGTACCGATTTCTCTGTATCATATTCCTAAGTATCCATTCATCACTCTTGTAAATCTGTCCCACATTTTGTGGATATGGGTATACCAATTGTGTTCTTGTGCTTGTATTGTTGTTCTTTTTTATGTACATGTTACTGCTGGATCCAGATTTTTAATACGTGTCATTTCTCTCTGAGGGCGAACAGCTGTGGCCGACGGCGCCGGCCGTCCCCTGCCCGCCTCTATAAAGTTCTTACCTGCGTCATGACGTATTGAGCGGCCTGAGGAAGCGCGATCTCACGCGCGAAACGGCCGTCGCCGCCTGCAACATTGTGTCCGCCCCTGGATCTTCTATGTTACCACTTCTAAGGAAGCTTCAATAAAGACCTCTCTGGTATCCTGGTGAGTGCCGCAACTTTGTTTCTCTCTCCTCCTTACCTGATGATTCCATTAAGTCTTGGGCTGAAAATGAAAGTCAGTTCTTCACAACTGAAAAACGAGTGCCCAGACTGAATAGCTGACGTCTTGGCAGTTTCTTAGAAAAGGGACAGTCATTTTCTGCAAAGACACAGTGAAGAGATAGCTGGTAAAGAAGCATTTTTCATTTCTAAAAATATTGACAGCTTCTCAACTTTATTTCATTTTGCTACAGGCTATCAGTGACTGATAAACAAATTATCTATCATTGGTTAGGCAGCTCATGGGATATTAATCTCTACATCCTAACGAGTAGTAGAATTGAGAAAAATGTCCAATGATAGGTCATCAATAATAGTTGAAGGTAAGTAATGGACTTTGTCAGACCTTTAGCGGTATTATTTATGCAAAAGTGACTTGGGGTTTTGTCTGTGTGCATTGAATTCTCTAGAGATGTAAATCGTGTACGTGAATCATTTTTAAAGCCTATATATATATATATATATATATATATATATATAGAGAGAGAGAGAGAGAGAGAGAGAGAGAGAAAGAGATTCTCCAGACAAAAATAATAATAAATAAATAACCATTGTAACATGAGTTACCTACAGTACAAGTTGAATATTTTACTAAACCTATGCATTTAAAAAAAAACAACAATGCAAAATGTCCTAACGATTTTTTTATCGTTTTTTTCCCTATTGCAATGATTATATATATATATATATATATACTGTATATATATATATATATATATATATTTACACAAAAAAGTAGCCTGCCACCAATATCTCCAAATCAAACTGACTAATAGTAAATCTGTCTTAGGCCACTTTCAAATCAGCATTTTTTATTCAGGTTTTGAGATTCGGCACAGGATCTCAAAACCTGAATGAAACACTTCTGTTTCATCTGGATCTGGTTGTATTAAATAGAAGCTGAACAAACCGGATCCAGCATTTTAATCATTTTAATGCATTAAAATCGTCATAAGTCAATGGGTGCCAGATCTTTTTTTTTTTTCCATTACCAATCCGGTTCAGTTCCGTAGGGCAGACATAAAACCACAGCTTGCAGCAGTTTTGTGTCTGGTCAAAAAACTGAACAAACCGATACAGAATGCATCCTGATCTGGTTTGTTCTGTTTTGTCCCCATTGACAAAGAAACGGGACAAGACATATCTGAAAACCAGAATGCAAAATGCATATGTGAAAAAAAAAAAATGTGAAAAAAACAAGGTCTCCTTCCATCAGGATAGCTGAAGTTGTGCATGAAATTCAGCAGCGGATTGCAAGTAGTCCCCTAAAAATCGACTCAAAGACTGTCTTAGCAAGTTGGTGTATCACGAACAACGTATGCTGAAATCTGTGAACCTGAAACCGTGCCGAATAACATGTGCACTTGAACTGAGAGAGTCTGACAAAGCTAAACGCATCAATTACTGTACTTGGTTGCTGACTGGAAGCGGACTACTTTTTCATGGGCCACCCTGTATAATGCATTCAGAAAGTCTCCAGCGACTTTCACTTATTTCAAATTTTGTTATGTTGTGGCTTTGGGCTAAAAAGAAAAAAAAATCTAGTTTTTCCCCATGATTCTGAACTCAGTACCCCATAATGTGAAAGGTAAAACAGAATCTTTGCTAATTTATTGGCAAGGAAAAACTAACATTTTAACAAATATTAACATAAGAATTCAATATTAACAATATTAACATAAGAATTCAGATCATTTACTTTGTACCTACTTGGCGCACATTTGGCAGCAATTACAGCCTCCAATCTTCTTTGGTATGATGCCACAAGGTTTGCACACATGGATTTGGGGATTTTTTTGCCATTCTTCTCTGCAGATCGTCTCAAGCTCTGTCAGGTTGGAAGGAGAGCTGTTCAATTGGGTTCAAGAGCTGTTCAATTGGGTTCAAGTCAGGGCTCTAGCTGGGTTACTCAAGGACATTCAGTAATTTGTCCCTAAGCCAGAACTGTGTTGTCTTGGCTGTGTGCTTAGGATCATTGTCTATTTGGATGGTAAACCTATGGCCCATTCTGAGGTCCAGCTCTGAATCACTTTTTTATCAAGAATATATCTGTACTTTTTTTTCCATTCAGCTTTCCCTCAACCCTGAACAGTCTCCCTATCCCAGATGCTGAAAAACACCCTCACAGCATATTGCTGCCACCTTCATGCTTTACTGTACAGATAGTATTGGACAGATGATGTGCATTGCCTGATTTCCTTCAGACAGGATCTTAGAAATGAAGTCAACTTTGGTTTCATCAGACCAGAGAATCTTGTTTCTCATAGTCAGAGAGTCCTTTAGGTGCTTTTTTGCAAACTCTAGACCAGGGGTACTCAACTAGTTTTATTAAAGGTCCACATACCTGGGTCTGCAGTCAGGTGAAGGTCCGAGCTGAACGCCAACAGTAAAGATGCCATGCGATCATGTGATCCATGCGTGTGGGGCGCTCTGACGTTATAGTGGAGCGCCCCGGTTAAGTCCCAGAATTAGTAATGGCCACATTAGTGCCCCAGTAAGAATAATGCCCCCAGTAAGAATAATGTCCCCATTAGTGCCCCCTAGTAAGAGTAATGCCCCCATTAGTGCCCCCCTTCTCTGCTTTTGCAAAAAATTTGCATTCACCTGGCTGCGGTGAACATTCGCTGCTGACTGCAAGCTCAGGATCGGTGCTCCAACGTGATGACGTCTTGTAGGTCCTGTCCTGAGCTTCTAGTCAGCAGGGAGTGTTCTCCACAGCGTCAGCAAATGGAGGTGGAGGTACCGTAATTTTATTTATTTTTTTACTAGCACAAGTAGCGGTGGAGGTAAAGGCTGTACTAATGGGCGTTCCATGATGGAAGCGCTCATTAGTAAGGGTACTTTCACACTTGCAGCAGGACGGATCCGACAGGCTGCTCACCCTGTCAGATCCATCTTGCCACTACTTTGCCGTGCCGCTGCTCTGTGCCCATCGACTATAATGGGGATGGGGGCAGAGCTACGGCGCAGCAAGGTGAGAGGCCGCCAGACTAAAAGTACTACATGTCTGACTTTTTCATCTGGCGGCCTCACGCCGGGCACTGCCATGCTGCGCCGTAGCTCCACTCCCGCTATAGTCAATGGGGAGTGGCAGTCCGGCGAAATAGCGGCAGGACGGATCTGACAGGGTGAACAGCCTGTCGGATCCGTTCTGCCGCAAGTGTAAAAGGAGCCTAACAGTCCTTACAGGAAAATTCTTGCACCGGCAAGGGAACTAAAATACCAGCCTTGCTGGTGAACTACTGGCGGGTGGCAACCCAAGCCACAGAACAGACATATGATAGTTTTGTTCCGCATCCAATTCCCATTATTGGGGGATTGGATGCGGCCCCTTAATTGCAATGGGGCCACAAGAGATGCAGACAGCACACTGTGTGCTGTCTGCATCTTTTTCCGCTCCATTGAAACTAAGGGGTCCGCATCCAATGCCCCAATAATGGGAATTGGATGCGGAACAAAACTATCATGGTTTGATGGGGCTTTATCACTTTATTTAATCAGGTTACCTTTAATTTTAAAGAAGATGGCCCAGGAGAGATGGGAACACGACACTGACTGGAGTCCTTTCCTGCAGTCAGTGACGTGTTCCCGCCTCTCTGTAGCCCTCTCCACGCCCCACTTCCTTCCCAAATGTGACATTTATTTCATTGGTGGCAGTGGTGATGTCCCTCCCCTCTCCAGCAGCACGTAAGTGTCCTTTGGAGCTTGAAGCTCCCTTACATGCTGCCGCTGCTGCAGGGGAGGAGGGAACTGTGAGCGCACTGAGGGAGAAAGCTCCCTCCACGTGCAGGTGCCGGATGAAAGCGCTGGTGCCTGCATGTGGAGGGAGCCTTCTCTCACTGCGCCCCTGGGGCAGGAAGAAGTGCGCCGGTAAGCTCCTCCTCCTGCATGTACCAGAGTGTGCAGGAGAGGGGGAGCGCTACATGTGGAGGAAGCCCTGTCTCACTGCGCTGTGGGACAGGCGGAAGTGCGCCGGTAAGCTCCTCCTCCTGCACGGTACAGTGTGCAGGAGAGGAGGAGCGCTCTGAAGGATGGCCGCGGTCCACCAGTTGAGTACCCCTGCTCTAGACAATCTTTTATGTCTCTTTTAATAAGTAGAGGCTTCTTTCTGGCCACTCTGCCATAAAGCCCAGATTAGTGCAGTGCTACAGTGATAGTTGACCTTCTGAAGTTTCTCTCATAAGCACACAGGATCTTTGGGTCTCAGTCCTTGATGAGTTAGTTTGATGGGGTGCCCAGTTCTATGAAGAGTCCTAGTTATCCAAACTTCTTCCATTTAAAAATTATGGAGACCACTATTCTCTAGAGAATTTTCAGTGCTGTGGAATGTTTTGTACTCTCCTCCAGATCTTTGCCTCCACACAATCCTATCTGTGTGCTCTACAGACAGGCCATTTTAGCCTCCTCAGGGCTTAGTTTTTGCTGTGTTGTTGTTGTCTTTCAAAATCATGCCAATCAACTGAATTTACCACAGGTGGACTCCAATCAAGGTGTACAAAAATCCCCAAGATTATGAAGAGAAATGGGAGGTCCCCAGAACTAAATTTAAAGTGTCATAGTAAAGGTTATGAATAATTTCCACAAACATTGGTAGGGGAAAACGTGATAGTTTTTTATTTTTATTTTAACACAAGGCTGCAACATAACATGTGAAAAAAATGAAAGAGTCCAAAGGATATCTATAACAAATGGTGACTAAGGAGTAACTGGTGTAATTTTTAAAAATAATTATAAGGTGCATTACTTGGGGTTGGAAAAGTTTTCTGCCGCCATTTTGAAGTCCTCCATATTGAATTCTGCTCAGGTTTTTCCAATGGGAATGGGGTCATGTGATATATTAGTCTTGGCTAGAGTTTGCTCAAAAACACACTGTAAGTGTCAGTTTTGACCTATCGTTACCTGTTTATGATTTATTTAAGGTCAAAGCTAAAAAAACAAAACACAGGTGATACTTCTTCACAGCACTGTAAAATTTGCCATTTCAGGGAAGCCATATTGGAATTTTTTAAATGTTTTACATTTTTTCCAGCTTTCCACTGCATCATATACAATATTAAATGATGCTATTATAAAGTACCACTTGTCCAACAATAAACAAGCCCTCATATGGCTATGTAAATGAAAAAAAGAAAACATTCTGGAAAGCCAAGAGTGAAAAATTAAAATAAAAAAAAGCCTAAATTGCTGTGTCAGGAAGGGGTTGAAATTAGGTAAATGCAACCCCAGATGAACATTACACAACAGATTCAACCATTTAATTATTTATTCAATAAAAATTGAACACAATGGAAAAGCCATGTGTGAAAAGCTAAGTACATCAATCAATAGCTTGTAGAACCACCTTTAGCAGCAATATCTTAAAATTATCATTTTTCTATATTATTATCAGTCTTTCACACCATTCTGGAAGAATTTGGAACCACTCTCCTTTACAGCGTTACTTCAGTTCATTATGGTCTATTGACATTCACTTATGAAAAAGCCCTCTTAAGTTCTTGCCACAGCACTTGAATTTGGTTGCGATCTGGACTACTTTGACTGTGCCTTTGTAACACCATGATTCTTTTTTTTTTCAGCCATACTGTTGTACATTTGCTGGTGTGTTCATTGTCCTGTTGCATGACCCAGTTTTGTTCAAGTTTTAGCCATTGGATTGATGGTCTCACGTTTGACTCTAGAATACTTTGATATACAGAGGAGTTCTTGGTTGACTCAATGATTGCAGGGTGCCCAGAACCTGTGGCTACAAAAGAAGCCCAAATCATCACTCCTCCCCCACCGTGCTTGACAATTGGTATCAGGTGTTTGTACTGATATGTTATGTTTGTTTTTTGACAAACATAACACTGTACATTATTGCCTGACATCTCCGCTTTGATCTTGTCTGTCCAAAGAACATTGCTCAGATGCAATCTTAAGCCAAGTTCTTTTTAGAAAGAAGATGCTTTCTCCTGGCAGCCCTTCCAAGTCATACTTGTTAACTCTTTATTTTTTTTATTTTTATGTGAGATATTTAATCTGTGTACAGCTAGGCAAGAAGAAACAAAGGCATATATCCTAAAATTAGGCAAAATACAGTTGCTACCATTGATTGGACATATTACTTCACACAAAATAGCTCGTCGCTAAAACATTGGCAGGGGTTAATCAGCTGTTTCAGGGAGTTGCTGTACACATCAGAGTGGAGCTCTGGCGAGTGATGCGGCTTCATGGTAGTTTTCTAAGAACAGCACTGTATATTGTATAGTAGCAGTGCTTGGTATTGTATCTCAGCCTCATTAACTTGAATGGGGCTGAGCTGCAACGAGGTCACGTGACCGATGTATGGTGACGTCACTGGCCTAGGAAGTGGCTGCACTGCTCATGGAGTGCCCGTCCTCTTCTAAAAGCTGATAGGTGGGGGTCCCAGGTGTCAGACTCTCGCAGATGTGATATTGATAACCTATCCTGAGGATAGGTCATCAATATCTTTTCCCGGATAACCCCTTTAAATATACAGTCAGTGTAAAGCTGGTCATAGACATTACAGGAATTTCATCCAAACCACCAATTCCAATGGGACCACACAGCTATCTAATATATATAGGGCTCTCCCTATTAGGCAGTTAGAAATCAACATGCTTAAAGATGACTGGTAAACTAGTAGGTTGTTCAGTACTACTAATACCAGGTTGCAAATCTAACCTGAGTAGAACAACTAAAATCACACTTTATTAGGGTATTTTCACACTATCGTTAAAGTTTTTCGGCATTGAGCTCCATCACAGGGGCTCAATACCGGAAAAAACTTTTCAGTTTTATCCTAATGCCTTCTGAATGGAAAGCATTCCATTCAGTATGCATCAGGATGTCTTCAGTTCAGTCCCTCCTACGGTATATGGCCCGAGAAAATACTGCAGCATGCTGCAAATTTTCTCCAGTCAAAATTCCGGAACTCTTGTCGGCATTAATTTCCATTAAAACATATTAATGCCGGATCCGGTACCAAGTGTTTCCAGATGACACCAGAGATACGGATCCGGTATTTCAATGCATTTGTCAGACGGATCCGCATCCAGATCCGGAAACAAATGCTATCCGCTTTAATACGGATTTCTGGATCCGGCAGGCAGTTCCGGCAACGGAACTGCTTGCCGGAATCCTCTAACGCAAGTGTGAAAGTATCCTTAGAATATATATATATACACTGCTCAAAAAAATAAAGGGAACACTAAAATAACACATCCTAGATCTGAATTAATTAAATATTCTTCGGAAATACTTTGTTCTTTACATAGTTGAATGTGCTGACAACAAAATCACACAAAAAAAAAAAATGGAAATCAAATTTTTTAACCCATGGAGGTCTGGATTTGGAGTCACCCTCAAAATTAAAGTGGAAAAACACACTACATGCTGATCCAACTTTGATGTAATGTCCTTAAAACAAGTCAAAATGAGGCCCAGTAGTGTGTGTGGCCTCCACGTGCCTGTATGACCTCCCTACAACGCCTGTGAATGCTCCTGATGAGGTGGCGGACGGTCTCCTGAGGGATCTCCTCCCAGACCTGGACTAAAGCATCTGCCAACTCCTGGACAGTCTGTGGTGCAACGTGACGTTGGTGGATAGAGCGAGACGTGATGTCCCAGATGTGCTCAATTGGATTCAGGTCTGGGGAACGGGCGGGCCAGTCCATAGCATCAATGCCTTCGTCTTGCAGGAACTGCTGACACACTCCAGCCACATGAGGTCTAGCATTGTCTTGCATTAGGAGGAACCCAGGGCCAACCGCACCAGCATATGGTCTCACAAGGGGTCTGAGGATCTCATCTCGGTACCTAATGGCAGTCAGGCTACCTCTGGCGAGCACATGGAGGGCTGTGCGGCCCTCCAAAGAAATGCCATCCCACACCATTACTGACCTAATGCCAAACCGGTCATGCTGGAGGATGTTGCAGGCAGCAGAACGTTCTCCACGGCGTCTCCAGACTCTGTCACGTCTGTCACGTGTGCTCAGTGTGAACCTGCTTTCATCTGTGAAGAGCACAGGGCGCAATTGGCGAATTTGCCAATCTTGCTGTTTTCTGGCAAATGCCAAAGGTCCTGCACGGTGTTGGGCTGTAAGCTCAACCCCCACCTGTGGACGTCGGGCCCTCATATCACCCTCATGGAGTCTGTTTCTGACCGTTTGAGCAGACACATGCACATTTGTGGCCTGCTGGAGGTCATTTTGCAGGGCTCTGGCAGTGCTCCTCCTGTTCCTCCTTGCACAAAGGCGAAGGGTAGCGGTCCTGCTGCTGGGTTGTTGCCCTCCTACGGCCTCCTCCACGTCTCCTGATGTACTGGCCTGTCTCCTGGTAGCGCCTCCATGCTCTGGACACTACGCTGACAGACACAGCAAACCTTCTTGCCACAGCTCGCATTGATGTGCCATCCTGGATAAGCTGCACTACCTGAGCCACTTGTGTGGGTTGTAGACTCCGTCTCATGCTACCACTAGAGTGAAAGCACCGGCAGCATTCAAAAGTGACCAAAACATCAGCCAGGAAGCATAGGAACTGAGAAGTGGTCAGGTCACCACCTGCAGAACCACTCCTTTATTGGGGGTGTCTTGCTAATTGCCTATAATTTCCACCTGTTGTCTATCCCATTTGCACAACAGCATGTGAAATTGATTGTCACTCAGTGTTGCTTCCTAAGTGGACAGTTTGATTTCACAGAAGTGTGATTGACTTGGAGTTACATTGTGTTGTTTAAGTGTTCCCTTTATTTTTTTGAGCAGTGTATAAATATATATTTTTTTTTTTTACATTTTATTTTTATTCCTTTCATAATACAAAATTAAAATTAGGTTTGACAATACAAAATCTGAGTTTGACAATATATAATCTGCTAAGACATTCAATGTATACCATAATTAACACAAACAATACCACAATAATAAATAATCTGTTCTATCTTGGGGGTTCCATGACTCCCCATTGGACTCCACAGTACATTTAACTCAGACAATGTATTGTCTGTCTAAGTTAACTTACCCTCCACCTTAACCGAACCACCCCCCTAATACCCCCCCATGCTGGTTATCTCGGTAGGCACCATAGATGGTCCCCCAAAGGGGTACGCGTTGTCTTCATCTCTCTCTCCTCCCTCGTCGCCCCACCCCCACTCGGGCAGCGGCACCGCTCGACAGCGACTAGTTGTCATTATTACTACTTATTGCATATTCCTCAAACCTCTCAATCATTACTAATACATTTTTCCACTACATAATATTGGGCGCTCTATCAGAACCCCACTCTTTTGCGATAATAACTCTCGCCACCATAAGGCCTCTTGTCCAGACCCTTTTTTTTCTTTTCCCCCTAACTGATGGTGGAATACAGCCCAACACAGCCCCCTCCAGTTCAAGTGGAAGGGATACCAAGGACTCTACACTTGAAGCACGAAAAACCTCTCTCCAATAAGATTGCACGTTTGAGAAACTCCATATCATATGTATATAGTCGGCAGCCTCTTCTATACATTTCCAACTGTTTGATTTTCATTCTTTATAAATCTTACTTAACAATAATGGGGTTATATATATTCTATGAATAATATTAAAATAAATAATCCTGAAGTTACTAGAAATCGTTGCCCTTTTTATATTTTTATATATATTACCCCATTCTAATGTGTTTGATCGTATGTCCTTCGCCCATTTTTCCTCACTTTTAAACTTTACTATTTTTCCCAACCCCTTTCTTATTATTCTGTAAACTTCAGAAATAGTCACCCTAGTTGTCGTATATTTATAACAAAAGTCTATAAACTCATATTTTGCTGTAATAAAATATTTCTTATTTTGTGTAGCTTTAAATGCGTGTTTTAATTGGTGATACCCAAACCGACTGATTGAGTCCAAATCTATTCCGGGACATAACTCTTTTAGTGCTCTTATTTCCCTATTCGTAACTAACTGTGATACATAAATAATACCATACTTTTCCCAAATTCTCTAATATTACTATTACACCACAGGGGTGAGAAGTGTGAAGTGTTCAAAATTCCTAGTATTCTTTTAATTTTTCCCCAGGCCAAGTCGACCATTCGACATACTGGACACTTTTTACCTTTCTTTTTAATAAATCCTGTCTCTAATATACTAAATATGTTATATTTTGGGCCAATAAAACCCCTTTCTAGGTATTAATTTATAGTATTTTCTCCGTATTTTAACCACTGGACTTCAGAGGCCAAATAGTATCCCTGAAAGATGGGAACCGATAGTCCTCCATCCTCTTCCGCTAACCAAAGATATTTCTGTTTTAGTTTCACCCTTTTTCTTCCCCAGATTCAGTCTTTCAGCAGCCATTCCAGATGGTTGAAAAAATAATTGCAGCGTACTCAAGTTGTGTGTAATAGGTGTTTCTGGGTGATGTAGTGCAATATACACTAACCTGGTACAGCTGACTCTCTGCAAGGGCAGGTATAGATAGAAATAGTTCGTGACGCCAGTGCCAAGTAAACGGTGGCACGCCGTTTGCGGATGCAGGAATAAATTGAGGAAACGTAGTCTTAAAACAGAACTCCAACTTTAGTAGTTTTGCAAGCAGAGACAATATTGGAAATGCAGTTCCTAAGCATACAGTCGATTTTGCAATTCGGTCGATGCAGGCAATTCAGTTATAGCAGGGTAATTACAGAGTGTTGAACACAGGACTTGCAGCACAGGAGCTTGCACTCTAATTCTGTCTGATCCTGGAATACAGCAATTCTTCACCAAGGCCCATTAACCTAATTCTGGCTTTATATCCTTGGCTATGTCTTTTATAAGTACCTCCTCTGTCTTTCTGAGTACCTCTGGCTTTCCTGATCTTTGCCTCTGTCTCTCTCAGCTGCTGGAAACTTCCTCAGGTTCTTGATCTAACATATTCCTGTTTCTGCATATGGGAATTCAGGAGGGAATCTTCTCCTGGACAGCAGGCTTCAGGCCTGGACTTGTCTCACATTGTCTAATCTCCAACTGTAGATTACAGACACTAGACTCCGTCTGCCTTGCACTTCCCTGACTGGGCCTTATATAAACTAGGGCTCCCTAGCTCCCTCTAGCGACTAGAAGCTGGAATGACACCCCTGCAGGCCTGTACATGCAAGTTTCACAGTAACAGGGAAATACATAACATTACATTACATTTTATAAAACTGACATATAACAACTTCTCCATAATTAAGGAGGGATGACAGCACACCAAGTGACACTTTGGTAGTGACGGGTATTACAGTTCCCGTACACTACATACCCCACTGCTTTAAGCTGAGTACGACCTCGTACTCCATCATGGGTCGCCCAACTGGAATCTCTACCTGAAATAGAAAATAGAGACATGCAGGCATACATACATGTAATTCATCTGCATTTACATTTACATCAGGTCCAATTGGCAAAAGTGAAGGGTAGTGACAAGGGGCGTCGTTCTCTTCTCTCAGGATAGTGAATGGAACGGGGGGCGCTGACCTGGCACAGCGTAACATTATAACCAGGATAGTCCATGACAATGAATAAGTCCATGATAGAACAGTTGAAAACGGTATAAAAGTTCTTGGAGGCTCAAAGAACAAACATGAGTCCGTACCCAGGTCATTTCTTATTAAATCACAGAGGCTCTCATGCGGTGGAGTCCATCTCTGGGCACATTACTTTTAAAAGAATAAGAATCTCAGAGGCTCAGGTACTTTTGAGTCTGTCTCCGGGCACGGTTCCTTAGTATGAAGTTGCACAATAAAAGGACAGCAAAGACAAGTGCTGTAATACCCCTGATCAACCTGAAAAGGGGGTGAAGGGTAAAAGGTGCAACTAAAGGAACAGGCACAACTTGGCGTGGGGTAACAAAAGCAGGCAGGAGGTCCTGGAAACAAACGTGGCCTTGCTGACTTTGTGATTTCAGTGGTCAACACCTACCACTGAGCCGTGGACAAACTGGCAGCCGCAACAAAAGACCAGCAACATAGGACTCCTGTCCTGGAAGGGTTAACATCCAAACTTCTGCAGTGAAGTAAATCAAAGGCCTAGCAGGCTGATTACAGTGGCATATCATAACTAGTGTTGAGCGAACAGTTCGAGCATAGTTCGGGTCCGTACCGAATTTTGGGGTGTTCGTGACACGGACCCGAACCCGAACTTTTTCGTAAAAGTTCGGGTTCGGGTTCGTCGTTCGGCATGTATTTTGGCGCATTTTGAAAGGCTGCAAAGCAGCCAATCAACATGCATCATACTACTTGCCCTAAGATGCCATCGCAGCCATGCCTACTATTGGCAAGGCTGTGATTGGCCAAGTGCAGCATGTGACTCAGCCTCTTTATAAGCTTGTGCGCACGTCGGGACGTGCTCACTCCCGATGTGAATAGAACAGGGTTAGACGCAGCTGATGCTAGGGCGAGAATAGGCAGGGATAATTGAATAACTGGAAGCAAATTTCTCTCCTCCACCTGTGATTCATCTGAACAACTGCAGCTGAGCTGCTTTTTTGATAGGGATTGGCTATTTTTAGAGTGGCCAGAGTGATTTTTCCATCCACATGTACCTGGGCTGACCGCCGGCCGCCATTTTGCGACTTGTAGTGCTGCAGCAGAAGCTGCCACAGTGTGCATTCCAAAGCTCCAAACAAGTCAGACATCTACACCTGGGATTCAGACCAATAGCGATTTAGCAGCACAGTACAAGGCTATTTTTTTTAAAGGTTGTGCAGACCATTTTGTGGCACATGTTACTGGGCTGATAGGCGGCGGCCATCTTGGGACTAGTGCTGCAGCACAATCTCTCCCAACGTCCATTAATCACTTGTAATAGTGGTCTGTGCCATAGAAATCCTACATCAGGGACTTGGGTGTGCTTGTGTCACCCCTACTAATACCAGTCCACCTGTAATCCATACAGTGAAAAGCCATAAAGTATTCCAGTGAGGGAATTTTTTTTTTATTTAAAAAAGGCCAAGTTAGTTTATCTGGCGTTCAATATACTAGATACAGTTAGGCCTGCGTTTCATACATCTGGAATTAGCAAACTAATGTGCTGGGGTTGGGAAAACATATATGTACCCATACTAGAATCTGTCAAAGAAAGCGGTACTCACATATAACAGTCATTCCATCTGTAATCCATACAGTCAAAAGACTGAAAGTATTCCAGTGAGGGGATTTTTTTTATTTAAAAAAGGCCAAGTTAGTTTATCTGGCGTTCAATATACTAGATACAGTTAGGCCTGCGTTTCATACATCTGGAATTAGCAAACTAATGTGCTGGGGTTGGGAAAAGATATATGTACCCATACTAGAATCTGTCAAAGAAAGCGGTACTCACATATAACAGTCATTCCATCTGTAATCCATACAGTCAAAAGACTGAAAGTATTCCAGTGAGGGGATTTTTTTTATTTAAAAAAGGCCAAGTTAGTTTATCTGGCGTTCAATATACTAGATACAGTTAGGCCTGCGTTTCATACATCTGGAATTAGCAAACTAATGTGCTGGGGTTGGGAAAACATATATGTACCCATACTAGAATCTGTCAAAGAAAGCGGTACTCACATATAACAGTCATTCCATCTGTAATCCATACAGTCAAAAGACTGAAAGTATTCCAGTGAGGGAATTTTTTATTTATTTTAAAAAGGCCAAGTTAGTTTATCTGGCGTTCAATATACTAGATACAGTTAGGCCTGCGTTTCATACATCTGGAATTAGCAAACTAATGTGCTGGGGTTGGGAAAACATATATGTACCCATACTAGAATCTGTCAAAGAAAGCGGTACTCACATATAACAGTCATTCCATCTGTAATCCATACAGTCAAAAGACTGAAAGTATTCCAGTGAGGGAATTTTTTTTTTATTTAAAAAAGGCCAAGTTAGTTTATCTGGCGTTCAATATACTAGATACAGTTAGGCCTGCGTTTCATACATCTGGAATTAGCAAACTAATGTGCTGGGGTTGGGAAAACATATATGTACCCATACTAGAATCTGTCAAAGAAAGCGGTACTCACATATAACAGTCATTCCATCTGTAATCCATACAGTCAAAAGACTGAAAGTATTCCAGTGAGGGGATTTTTTTTATTTAAAAAAGGCCAAGTTAGTTTATCTGGCGTTCAATATACTAGATACAGTTAGGCCTGCGTTTCATACATCTGGAATTAGCAAACTAATGTGCTGGGGTTGGGAAAACATATATGTACCCATACTAGAATCTGTCAAAGAAAGCGGTACTCACATATAACAGTCATTCCATCTGTAATCCATACAGTCAAAAGACTGAAAGTATTCCAGTGAGGGAATTTTTTATTTATTTAAAAAAGGCCAAGTTAGTTTATCTGGCGTTCAATATACTAGATACAGTTAGGCCTGCGTTTCATACATCTGGAATTAGCAAACTAATGTGCTGGGGTTGGGAAAACATATATGTACCCATACTAGAATCTGTCAAAGAAAGCGGTACTCACATATAACAGTCATTCCATCTGTAATCCATACAGTCAAAAGACTGAAAGTATTCCAGTGAGGGGATTTTTTTTATTTAAAAAAGGCCAAGTTAGTTTATCTGGCGTTCAATATACTAGATTCAGTTAGGCCTGCGTTTCATACATCTGGAATTAGCAAACTAATGTGCTGGGGTTGGGAAAACATATACTGTATGTACCCATACTAGAATCTCTCAAAGAAAGCGGTACTCACATATAACAGTCATTCCATCTGTAATCCATACAGTCAAAAGACTGAAAGTATTCCAGTGAGGGGATTTTGCTTATAAAAAATAATATATTTCATTGTGGTGCGAGTTGAATCGCAACAATGAAGAAAAATACTATTAAGGGACGAGGACGCGGTCGTGGTGGTGTCCGTGGAGCCTCTGTTGCTGGTAGAGGACGTGGCCGTTCGGCCCCAGGCGCACACAGTAGGGAACGAACTCCCTCAACTAGCCGGCAGAATGTACCGCAATATCTCGTGGGGCCCAATGCCGCTCTTAGGATGGTAAGGCCTGAGCAGGTACAGGCATTAATCGATTGGGTGGCCGACAGTGCTTCCAGCACGTTCACCACATGGTCTTCCACCCAGTCTTCTGCGGAAAGCGCACAGGTGGCACCTGAAAACCAAGCCCATCAGTCTGTCACATCACCCCCAAGCATATCAGGGAAACGGTCTGAGCCACAAGTTATGCAGCAGTCTCTTCTTCTGTTTGAAGACTCTGCTTCCAGGGTTTCCCAGGGGCGTCCACCTAGCCCTTCCCCAGTGGAGGAAGACATACCATGCACTGACGCACAACCACTTATGTCTCCAGATGAAGAGGACATGGGAATACCACCACAGCAGAGTCACCGACTCTCTGATGATGACGAAACACAGGTGCCCACTGCCGCGTCTTTTTGCAGTGTGCAGACTGAACAGGAGGAGGTCAGGGAGGGAGACTGGGTGGAAGACGATGCAGAGGACGATGAGGTCTTAGACCCCACATGGACTGAAGGTCGTGGCGATGACTTTCACAGTTCAGAGGAAGAGGTAGTGGTGAGACCGAGACAACAGCGAAGCCAAAGAGGGAGCAGGGGGCCAAAGCAGACGAGCCGCCGCCCCCAGAGTTCGCCTGCTACTGGACATCGCCAACAGGGACCCAGCCCCACAAAGGCAGCTTCAAAGAGTTCCCTGGCATGGCACTTCTTTAAACAATGTCCTACCGACAAGACCCGAGTGACTTGCACGCTCTGCCATCAGAGCCTGAGGCGAGGCATTAACGTTCTGAACCTCAGCACAACCTGCATGACCAGGCATCTACATGCAAAGCATGAACTGCAGTGGGGTACACACCTTAAAAACCAGGCACTCGCTGAGGCTCCCCCTGCTCCCTCTACCGCTGCTGCCTCGGCTTCCGCCTCGAGAGGAATGTTGCCACCTGCCGAGCAGCAAACAGAGGATGTGCCACCGACACCACCACCACCGCCACCGTCAACTAGCGTCTCCACTATATCACACAGCAGCGTTCAGCTCTCAATATCTCAAACCTTAGAGAGGAAGCGCAAATTCCCCCCGAGTCACCCTCGAGCCCTTGGCCTGAACGCCAGCATTTCTAAACTGCTGGCCTTTGAAATGCTGTCATTCCGGCTGGTGGACACAGACAGCTTCAAACAGCTGATGGCCATGGCTGTCCCGCAGTATGTGGTTCCCAGCCGCCACTACTTCTCCAAGACAGCCGTGCCTTCCCTGCACATGCAAGTGTCCGATAAAATCAAGTGTGCACTGCGCAACGCCATTTGTGGCAAGGTCCACCTAACCACAGATACGTGGACCAGTAAGCACGGCCAGGGACGCTATATCTCACTAACTGCACACTGGATGAATGTAGTGGCGGCTGGGCCCCCGGCGGACAGTTCCTTGGCGCACGTCCTTCCGCCCCCTAGGATCGCAGGGCATCATTCTCTGCCTCCTGTAGCCTCCTCCTCCTACTCGGCTTCCTCCTCCACTGCTTCCACCAGCTCATCCGGTCAGCCACACACCTTCACCACCAACTTCAGCACAGCCCGGGGTAAACGTCAGCAGGCCATTCTGAAACTCATATGTTTGGGGGACAGGCCCCACAGCGCAAAGGAGTTGTGGCGGGGTATTGAACAACAGACCGACGAGTGGTTTCTGCCGGTGGGCCTCAAGCCAGGCCTGGTGGTATGCGATAATGGGCGAAATCTCGTGGCAGCTCTGGGACTAGCCGGTTTGACGCACATCCCTTGCCTGGCGCATGTGCTGAACTTGGTGGTGCAGAGGTTCATTCACCACTACCCCAACATGTCAGAGCTGCTGCATAAAGTGCGGGCCGTCTGTGCGCGCTTCCGCCGTTCACATCCTGCCGCTGCTCGCCTGTCTGCGCTACAGCGGAACTTCGGCCTTCCCGCTCACCGCCTCATATGCGACGTGCCCACCCGGTGGAACTCCACCTTGCACATGCTGGAGAGACTGTGCGAGCAGCAGCAGGCCATAGTGGAGTTTCAGCTGCAGCACGCTCGCGTCAGTCGTACTGCCGAACAGCACCACTTCACCACCAATGATTGGGCCTCCATGCGAGACCTGTGTGCCCTGCTGCGCTGTTTCGAGTACTCCACCAACATGGCCAGTGGCCATGACACTGTTATCAGCGTTACAATACCACTTCTATGTCTCCTTGAGAAAACACTTAGGGCAATGATGTTAGAGGAGGTGGCCCAGGTGGAGGAGGAGGATGAGGGCTCGTTTCTAACACTTTCAGGCCAGTCTGTTCGAAGTGGCTCAGAGGGAGGTTTGTTTAAGCAGCAGAGGACAGGTTCACAAGTCGCCAGCCAAGGCACTGTACTGGAGGACGAGGAGGATGAGGAGGAGGAGGTGGAGGGGGACGAGGATGACGCAAGTTCACAGCGGGGTGGCAGCCCAGGCCCATCACTGGTGCGTGGCTGGGGGGATACGGTGGACGATGACGATACGCCTCCCACAGAGGACAGTTTGTCCTTACCCATGGGTAGCCTGGCCCACATGAGCGAATATATGCTCCAATGCCTGCACAACGACAGCAGAGTTGCCCACGTTTTAACGTGTGCAGACTACTGGGTGGCCACCCTGCTGGATCCCCGGTATAAAGACAATGTGCCCACTTTAATTCCTGAACTGGAGCGCGACCGTAAGATGCGCGAGTACAAGCGCACGCTGATAGAGGCGCTCTTGAGAGCATTCCCACATGTCACAGGGGAACAGGTGGAAGGTGAAGGCAAAGGAGTGGCAAGAGGTCGCCAACGCAGCTGTGTCACGGCCAGCTCATCTGAGGGCAGGGTTAGCATGGCAGAAATGTGGAAAAGTTTTGTCTCCACGCCACAGCTATCTGCACCGACACCTGATACGGAACGTGTTAGCAGGAGGCAGCATTTCACTAACATGGTTGAACAGTATGTCTGCACACCCCTCCACATCCTGACGGATGGTTCGGCCCCATTCAACTACTGGGTTTCGAAATTGTCCACGTGGCCAGAGTTAGCATGTTATGCCTTGGAGGTGCTTTCCTGCCCGGCGGCCAGCGTTTTATCTGAACGCGTATTCAGCACGGCAGGGGGCGTCATTACTGACAAGCGCAGCCGCCTGTCCACAGCCAACGTGGACAAGCTGACCTTCATAAAGATGAACCAGGCATGGATCCCACAGGACCTGTCCCTCCCTTGTGCAGAGTAGTCCTTATTAACTGCCTAAAACATGTCTTGTTGTGCTACGGGCCACTTCTTTATTTGATACAAATTTTATGAAACCCACAGTTGAATGAAACTCTTCTCTGTCTGGGCGCCGGGGCCTAACCAGATGAAAGTGGCCGGTTAAACTAACGGGTGACATGAAGCCATAACCTCTGCCATGCTACCTCTGTCTTCTGTCTGGGTGCCGAGGCCTAAGTCAAATAAAGCGGTCTTCTGCTGTGCTGGGGGATATGAAGCTAATCTCTGACCTCTCTCCTCTGTCTGGGTCCAAAGGCCTAAATCACTGAAAGAGGCCTTCTCCTGTGGTGTGTGATATGATGCCAGAATATGTGCTGTGGGGCCTCTCTCCTCTTCCTGGGTGCAGGGGTCAAATAAACTAAATTGTGGCCTACTCCTGTGGTGGTTGATATGATGCCTGATTCTCTGATGTGGAACCTCTCTCCTCTGTTTGGGTGAAGGGGTCAAAGTAACTAAATGGTGGCTTCTCCTGTGGTGGCTGATATGATGCCAGAATATGTGCTGTGGTGCCTCTCTCCTCTTCCTGGGTGCAGGGGTCAAAGTAACTAAATGGTGGCTTCTCCTGTGGTGGCTGATATGATGCCAGAATATGTGCTGTGGGGCCTCTCTCCTCTTCCTGGGTGCAGGGGTCAAAGTAACTCAATGGTGGCTTCTCCTGTGGTGGCTGATATGATGCCAGAATATGTGCTGTGGTGCCTCTCTCCTCTGTCTGGGTCCAAAGGCCTAAATCACTGAAAGAGGCCTTCTCCTGTGGTGTGTGATATGATGCCTGAATATGTGCTGTGGTGCCTCTCTCCTCTTCCTGGGTGCAGGGGTCAAAGTAACTCAATGGTGGCTTCTCCTGTGGTGGCTGATATGATGCCAGAATATGTGCTGTGGTGCCTCTCTCCTCTTCCTGGGTGCGGGGGTCAAAGTAACTCAATGGTGGCTTCTCCTGTGGTGGCTGATATGATGCCAGAATATGTGCTGTGGGGCCTCTCTCCTCCTGTGGTGGTTAGTATGATGCCAGAATATGTGCTGTGGGGCCTCTCTCCTCTTCCTGGGTGCAGGGGTCAAAGTAACTCAATGGTGGCTTCTCCTGTGGTGGCTGATATGATGCCAGAATATGTGCTGTGGTGCCTCTCTCCTCTTCCTGGGTGCGGGGGTCAAAGTAACTCAATGGTGGCTTCTCCTGTGGTGGCTGATATGATGCCAGAATATGTGCTGTGGGGCCTCTCTCCTCTTCCTGGGTGCAGGGGTCAAAGTAACTCAATGGTGGCTTCTCCTGTGGTGGTTAGTATGATGCCAGAATATGTGCTGTGGGGCCTCTCTCCTCTTCCTGGGTGCAGTGGTCAAAGTAACTCAATGGTGGCTTCTCCTGTGGTGGCTGATATGATGCCAGAATATGTGCTGTGGTGCCTCTCTCCTCTTCCTGGGTGCGGGGGTCAAAGTAACTCAATGGTGGCTTCTCCTGTGGTGGCTGATATGATGCCAGAATATGTGCTGTGGGGCCTCTCTCCTCTTCCTGGGTGCAGGGGTCAAATTAACTCAATGGTGGCTTCTCCTGTGCTGATTGATATAAAGCTGATGGTTGTGCCATCTGACATGGTTGCCAGGGTCTGATTCAATGGGGGCCTACTCCTGTGGTGGGTGATCTAAATGCCTGATTCTCTGCTGTGAAACCTCTCTTCTCCGTCTGGGTGTAGGGGTCAAAGTCTTTCAAAGTCGCCTTCTCCTGTGCTGATTGATATGAAGCTGATGGTTGTGCCATCTGACATGGTTGCCGGGGTCCCATTAAATTGTGGCCTACTCCTGTGGTGGTTGATATGATGCCTGATTCTCTGATGTGGAACCTCTCTCCTCTGTTTGGGTGAAGGGGTCAAAGTAACTAAATGGTGGCTTCTCCTGTGGTGGCTCATATGATGCCAGAATATGTGCTGTGGGGCCTCTCTCCTCTTCCTGGGTGCAGGGGTCAAAGTAACTCAATGGTGGCTTCTCCTGTGGTGGCTGATATGATGCCAGAATATGTGCTGTGGTGCCTCTCTCCTCTTCCTGGGTGCGGGGGTCAAAGTAACTCAATGGTGGCTTCTCCTGTGGTGGCTGATATGATGCCAGAATATGTGCTGTGGTGCCTCTCTCCTCTTCCTGGGTGCGGGGGTCAAAGTAACTCAATGGTGGCTTCTCCTGTGGTGGCTGATATGATGCCAGAATATGTGCTGTGGTGCCTCTCTCCTCTTCCTGGGTGCGGGGGTCAAAGTAACTCAATGGTGGCTTCTCCTGTGGTGGCTGATATGATGCCAGAATATGTGCTGTGGTGCCTCTCTCCTCTTCCTGGGTGCAGGGGTCAAAGTAACTAAATGGTGGCTTCTCCTGTGGTGGTTGATATGATGCCTGATTCTCTGCTGTGAAACCTCTCTCCTCCATCTGGGTGTAGGGGTCAAAGTCTTTCAAAGTCGCCTTCTCCTGTGCTGATTGATATAAAGCTGATGGTTGTGCCATCTGACATGGTTGCCAGGGTCTGATTCAATGGGGGCCTACTCCTGTGGTGGGTGATCTAAATGCCTGATTCTCTGCTGTGAAACCTCTCTCCTCCGTCTGGGTGTAGGGGTCAAAGTCTTTCAAAGTCGCCTTCTCCTGTGCTGATTGATATGAAGCTGATGGTTGTGCCATCTGACATGGTTGCCGGGGTCCCATTAAATTGGGGCCTACTCCTGTGGTGGGTGATCTAAATGCCTGATTCTCTGCTTTGAAACCTCTCTCCTCCGTCCGGGTGTAGGGGTCAAAGTCTGTCAAAGTCGCCTTCTCCTGTGCTGATTGATATAAAGCTTATGCTTGTGCCATCTGACATGGTTGCCGGGGTCTGATTCAATGGTGGCCTACTCCTGTGGTGGGTGATCTAAATGCCTGATTCTCTGCTGTGTAACCTCTCTCCTCCGTCTGGGTGTAGGGGTCAAAGTAACTAAATGGTGGCCTACTCCTGTGGTGGGTGATATGATGCCTGGTTCTCTGCTGTGGGACCTCTCTCCTTTGTCTGGGTGCTGTGGTCAAAATAATAGTAAGTGACCTTCTCCATTGGTGGGTGACTTGAAGCCTGATTCTGTGCTATGGGACCTCACTCCAATTAATATTGTTTAATTTTTATTTATTTTATGTTAACTCATCATTTCCCTATCTACATTTGTTTGCAGGGGATTTAACTACATTTTGCTGCCTTTTGCAGCCCTCTAGCCCTTTCCGGGTGTGTTTTACAGCCTTTTTAGTGCCCAAAAGTTTGGGTCCCCATTGACTTCTATGGGGTTCGGGTTCGGGATGAAGTTCGGGTCGAGTTCGGATCCCGAACATTTTTCGAAAGTTCGGCCGAACTCGTCGAACCCGAACATCCAGGTGTTCGCTCAACTCTAATCATAACCACTTGGCTCCGCTGGCAGGTATCGTCGGTAGTATTCTTCTACAGGAGGATGTGCCCACATAACAGTGTCAGGGGGCAGCTGTAGGGTAAAGGGGCCCCTAATAGGTATTGGCCCCATAGGCCTAGGGGTGAACCCTCTGGTGGACCTTGCCGGTCCTGACATGATCACTGCAGGGTGTAACGTGCTTGGCACCGCCGCAGCAAGCGGTCCGGTGCTCTGGGTGCAGCAGTTTACGGCAATCGCGGGTCCGGTCTGGGGCACTGACGGAGCGGTGGCAACAGAAGGCGGTCTACGGGTGGTGACAGGCACCCTTACCTCATCCTTCCTCGGCGGTGTCCGGATCCTGGCGGTGTACCTCTTGCGCAACTCCCGCAACTTCTCCTCCAGCCGGACGATCTGCTCACCGATGCTCTCTGTGTCGGAGTCGCTGTCATCTGCTGGCGCCGCCGGCGCAGGTACAGTCACCGATGGTGCGGACTCGGCCTCTGCAGGTTCTGGCGATGCATCTGGTCTCCGTCCCATCCGGATGTTCTGAAAGGTAGCACTAAGTCCTTTTAACTGCTCCAGCTCTGATATGGTCTTCTCCCGACGAGGCAGCTCGGGGGAAGGATAGGGGCTCACCCATTTCTCCAACACGGTTGGCTGCCAGAAGACGTTTGGCCCAATGAAGGAGCTCCGCTCCTGAAAGGCGTGATGGGCCGGCTCTGGAGAGCGTTCCGGTTCCCGCTCGCAGCCAGAGTAGTCTTCTCCTTCTTCTGCCTCCCAGTCCTCAGAAGCTCGCTTGGGACGGGTCACGGCAGTTGCATAAGGGCCTCGTAGGCTCTCGGCAGGGGTGTACTCCACTTCCTCTCCCTCACGGAGGCTGTGCTGGTACGAAGGGAGGTAGTCTCTTTTGACAGACCTTCGATTAACATAGAGGTCTCTGCCAGTTAGATAGTCCTGAATAAACCCGTAGCCACGGGGTTTGTCAAATGACAGCACCACTCCCTTTCTCCTTTCCAGGCGGGGTTGGGTGTGCGTATGCTTCTCATGTATGGTCTTGGTTAGTTCCTCATAGAGGATTTTGGTCTTTGAATTCCGCTTGATAGCGGCCTCTCGGATCTCCGCCATCAGGGAGGACCATTTAAAAGATGGTTGGAAAAAGTCCCTCCACGAGCCATAGCAGGGCTCGGGTTCTTTCTCCCTTGGGCGGCAGGCGGGTTGCTCCGGTCCCGGAGAGTAGGCCGGTGGAGCCTCTTCTGGCTCTACACCAACATTAGACATCTTTGCAAATTCAGGTGCGGACATTGCAGCAACGCTCTGTTCACTTTTCAACATGCTCGATCCTTCTGAGGAGAGCGATAGGGTCGCGTCAATTAGAGTAGCCAGCTCCTCCCACTGCACTGGGGAGCCACCCCCCAGGTATTCCAGTATATGGAAGGCGGTGTCCATGCTGGCAGACATGCAAATGTCCAGATAAGCCGTGGCGCCTGCCCTTGACCTTCTTCCCGCTTTTTCCTCAGAAAGGCGCCAATTTTTCCCGCCTTTTCGGGATGAAGGTGACGCAGCAGTAAATTCAGCAAGCCCGGCAGCCATCTTTGCAAGAAACGCTGTCTATTCACTGACAGCAAGCAGGATTGTTAAAAGTCCACAAAACCACATTCCAATGCGGCGGTTTTCTTCCTCTGTGCAGCGCAACACTGCACAGCGCTTTTTAGAGGTTTTTGGTACACTTTGGGTATGATTTTCAGTCCACAAAGTCCACTTGCAATAAACAGGCTAATTGTCACTTTGGTCACAGTGCAGCGGTATAAGGCACAAAGTTCACGCTTCTTGCACTAGAAAGCGTGCGTATCCTGTTCGTGACGCCAAAAGAGAGGTGCAGCGTACTCAAGTTGTGTGTAATAGGTGTTTCTGGGTGATGTAGTGCAATATACACTAACCTGGTACAGCTGACTCTCTGCAAGGGCAGGTATAGATAGAAATAGTTCGTGACGCCAGTGCCAAGTAAACGGTGGCACGCCGTTTGCGGATGCAGGAATAAATTGAGGAAACGTAGTCTTAAAACAGAACTCCAACTTTAGTAGTTTTGCAAGCAGAGACAATATTGGAAATGCAGTTCCTAAGCATACAGTCGATTTTGCAATTCGGTCGATGCAGGCAATTCAGTTATAGCAGGGTAATTACAGAGTGTTGAACACAGGACTTGCAGCACAGGAGCTTGCACTCTAATTCTGTCTGACCCTGGAATACAGCAATTCTTCACCAAGGCCCATTAACCTAATTCTGGCTTTATATCCTTGGCTATGTCTTTTATAAGTACCTCCTCTGTCTTTCTGAGTACCTCTGGCTTTCCTGATCTTTGCCTCTGTCTCTCTCAGCTGCTGGAAACTTCCTCAGGTTCTTGATCTAACATATTCCTGTTTCTGCATATGGGAATTCAGGAGGGAATCTTCTCCTGGACAGCAGGCTTCAGGCCTGGACTTGTCTCAGACATTGTCTAATCTCCAACTGTAGATTACAGACACTAGACTCCGTCTGCCTTGCACTTCCCTGACTGGGCCTTATATAAACTAGGGCTCCCTAGCTCCCTCTAGCGACTAGAAGCTGGAATGACACCCCTGCAGGCCTGTACATGCAAGTTTCACAGTAACAGGGAAATACATAACATTACATTACATTTTATAAAACTGACATATAACAACTTCTCCATAATTAAGGAGGGATGACAGCACACCAAGTGACACTTTGGTAGTGACGGGTATTACAGTTCCCGTACACTACATAATCCTCTATCCAAACTGGACATGCAGCCAAAATATACAAAATCTGGGGAAGTAACACCATTTTTATTAATGCAATTCTGTCCGCCTGACCTATCGATAACTTCTGCCAAACACTTATTTTACTTTTACATTTAGTCAACAAAGGAGAAACATTTAAATTAGTAAAATCAAGGATGTTTGCACTTAACTTTAAGCCCAGATATTCAAAGGATTCCATAGGTTTTAATACCCTAATTTCTAGGGGGTTCGGTGGAGTTGCCTGATTGAGCGGTAGTAATACTGATTTGGCCCAATTGATTTTATATCCCGATATATCACTGAACTAATTTATTAGTTCCATAAGGTAAGGCAACTGTAATGTTGGATTCTCCAAAAAAATTTTGTTGTCATCTGCATACATTCTTATTTTGTCAGATGCCCCCTTCATGCCAAAACCTTTAATCCTTTCATCTGATCTAATTTTAGCTGCCAACGGTTCTATAAATAATGCAAACAGCAAAGGGGAAAAAGGACATCCCTGTCTTGTAACTCTATGCAATTCTCTTTTCTCAGACCATACCCCATTAATGTTAATTCTAGCTTTGGGGTGATTATATAAAATTTGGACCCACTTAATAAAATATTGGCCCAAATTCATCCTATACATTATTTTCCAGAGGTATTCCCACTCCACCCTGTCAAACGCTTTCCCGGTGTCTAATGACAGGATGGAGCGGGAACCTGCCTCCTCCCCCACCTGAATATTCAAAAAAGCTATACTAGATTGTACTAGTCTCTTGGGTATCAACCCAGTCTGATCTGGGTAAATTAACCTGTCGATAACTCCCTTTAATCTATTAGCAAATATTTTTGCACAGATTTTATAGTCTGTATTTAACAGAGAGATCAGGCAATACGCCCCGATCTCTCTTTCATCCTTACCCTTTTTCAGAATAAGTGTAATAACAGCTTCAGATAAAGATGGAGGGAGTTCACTAGTCTGATATGTTTTATTTAAGACCTGTAACAGCATTGGCAAGACTGCCGATAAATCTCAAACAGGAGTCCGTCAGTCCCTGGGGAAGAATTTCCCCGAATAGCACTGACAGCCTCAAATACTTCCTTTAAATCTATAGGTCGGTTTAGTATTTTACATTCCTCCTCTGTTAATTTAGGAAGATTAATGTTGTCCTGCTGATTTTTTTGTTTGTGTATAAGGTTGTATAATACTTAACTAACGCCCGCTCAATTTCCTCTGGACATGCAGTAACCACCCCATTGCCCAATCTAATATTTTTTATTCTATTTATACTTTTTTGGTTTTGAATCAAGGATGATAAAAGATTTCCTGGTTTCCCTGCTCGGGAAAAGTGTTTAGCTCTTGTAAAGAAGACCCTGTGTTGTGCTTTTTCTTTTTCTTTTTTTATATTTTTATTGTAAATTTTCAATTACAACATAAACAGGGGAAAAACAAGGTACCAAGGTATAGGCACGCAGGTCTTGCAATAGTAGACAAGAGTACAGAATGAGTACATCACAACAGTTTTGTGAAAACATCATCGACAGTTTAGTAAGTGAACCAAAAACTGACATATTTGAGTGAGATGAGCAGAAAAGAGATGTGCAGGAGAGAGATTTGGGAGCTACCAATATCACTAGGAGGAGCGAAGATTGACTGAGCAACACCTTTGGAAGGATCCTATGATGGATGGTGTGCTGAGCGGAGTGATACAGATCAGTGATTTATCTTGAAATAACTCAGTGTACACAAGAGCTATTTGTATTCCCTAAGATTTTTGGAGCTCTATAACTAGTCCATAGGGACCACTTCTTGAGAAAAGACATATGAGTACGTGTTTCCCAGGAGGATAGCTCCTCAAACCTATAAAGTTGATCCATTTTATGGATCCATTGTTCCATGGTGGGTACTGTGGGTTGTAGCCAGAGTTTAGGGAGCAAGAGACGGGCCGCTATCAATAATTGCGTAAAGATAAAGGGTATTTTTAAGTGTTCCTTTCCTTGGGAGAGGGATAGGAGTGCAATCTGTGGGGATGGTTGGAACAAGGTGCCACAAATCTTGTTGGCAATTGTGATAATCTCGCACCACCATTTATGAATAAGTGGGCATGTCCACCAAATATGGAGAAAGGTCCCTTTCGCCCCAAGGCACCTCCAGCACGTGTCCGAAGCAGATGCAGAGTATTTTGAGGTCTTGTCTGGCGTGTTGTACCATCTGGTGAGGATCTTATAACTATTTTCCTGAATTCGGACACAGCGGGAGGCACGATGGGGAGAATCTAGCAGTTTGGGAAGGAGTTCAAAAGATATGCTGGTATTTAAGTCTAATTCCCATTGTACCACAAATGAAGGCTTGACTATCAGAGTATGTTGCCGTAATTTACTATACATCTGTGAGGTAAGCTTCCTGGGTGCAGGGTGAAGGGATATCAACGCTTCAAGCCAAACCAGAGGGCACATTAGATCACCCAATTTAATATGTTGATTTAGGTAAGCTCTGAGATAAGCAACAGAAAGAAAGTCTCGCGGATTGGGGTTGAGCAAAGCATTTGTGGCTTCTAAGTCCATCCACTCTCCCGTGGGTTGCGCCAGTGAAACTATAGAGATTGATAAGGCCATCAGCCCTTGGGAAGTCGAAGTTCTCAAAGTAGATGGGGCCGTATTTAAGACATCCTTTACTGATAGTAGAGGAGATGGGAATGGGATGGAGCAATGGGAGCAGGAGAGCCACCTCCATGCCTCAATAGTAGCTTTAATAATTGGGTAGTACGACAATGAGCCTGGGAGGACCTGTTTACGACCTAGAAGAAGTGCTCTGGCTGGGCTATTCAAGATATCAAGTTCAATTTTCACTGTTGGTGAAGATAAAAGAGGGTGTAACCAGGCTACTGCACGGGAGAGAAGAACAGCCTTGCCATAGAGTTCTGGGTCTGGCAAGCCTATTCCCCCTGCGGGTTTAGCCCTGGTGAGGAGGTCCAAAGAAAGTCTCGCCTTCTTATTGTTCCATATGAAGGATCTGAACTTTTTAATGATAGCGTTGTAGTAGAGTTTGGGGACGGGTATGGGTAGAACTTGTTGTAGGTAGGTAAGACGGGGGAGTATTAAAGATGAAAGGAGGTTTTTGCGGCCAAACCAAGACAAGGTTGGGTTAGAACGGGCCAAGTTATCAATGGCTTCAAGTAGTGAGTTTTTTAAGGGTATATAGTTGAGGGCAAAGAGGTCCGTTATTTCGGGACTAATCTTGACCCCTAAATAGGTTATGGTGGGAGAGGACCAATTAAAAGGAGAGTCTACCATCAATTTTTGTTTAGTTGTGTGAGGGATGCCTACACAAAGGACTAGCGACTTATTGGCATTAATTTTGAAGTCAGAGATATTGCTATACTTCTCAAGATGACACTGAATAATAGGTAAAGAGATCTTTGGATTGACCCTCATCATTAGGACGTCATCTGCAAACGCAGCGATTTTTTGTTCCCTGCCTCCCAAACATAGACCTACAATCTCCTGGTCCAATCTTATGATGGAAAGGAGCGGCTCTAAAGCTAAGATAAATAGTAGGGGTGATAAGGGACATCCCTGGCGAGTGCCATTTCTAATAGGAAAGGGGAGGGATAAATTCCCATTGACCAGGACCGCGGCCGTTGCTTGTTCGTACATGGAGAAGGTGGCTTGGACAAAGGAGTCAGGGAGGCCAAATCTCAACAGAGCGAGTTTTAAATACAACCAGTTCAGCCTATCGAATGCTTTCTCCACATCCGTGCTGAGGAGAAGCAGAGGAGAAGATATCCGTTTGGCGTGACAAAGGGTGTTTATGACCCTAGTGGTATTATCTTTGCCTTCTCTGTTGCGGATAAAGCCCGCCTGATCTCCATGTACAAGTTGAGGTAACAGGATAGCTAGTCTGTTGGCTAACATTTTGGCCAGGAGTTTAAGGTCTATGTTCAGGAGGGATATGGGCCTATAATTAGAGCACTGTTTGGTATCTTTTCCCTCTTTGGGTATGAGGGTGATGTGGGCCGTAGTCATGTCTCTTGATAAAGGGATTCCTATGAGTGTCTGGTTACAAATTTCTAAAAGATGTGTGAGAAGGAGCTCATGAAAAGTTTTATAGTAAGATATCGGAAAGCAGTCCGGGCCTGGGCATTTTCCGGAAGGGATTTGATGCATGGCTTTTTTAAGATCATTTAAAGTGAAAGGAGTTTCTAATGTTAATTTCTGTTTGGGTGAGATGGTTGGGATGTTAGACGCCTCCAAGAAAGCTAAGATGGTAGAGGTAGAGGTATGTGTTTCTGGGGCATCCTTTGAAGGAAGATTATAAAGGTCGTTGTAGAAGGATCTAAATTGGGCCGCGATCTGACTGGCAGAGAAGATAGATCTCCCTTCATGTGAAGATATCTGATGTACAAAATTAGAGGATCTTCTCCCTTTGATCCTATTCATTAAAAATTTTGTGGCTTTGTCTCCATGTGCATAGAATTTATGTTGAGAATTCATGTAAAATTTGGCCGCTCTAGATAATAATAAGGATCTAAGTTTAGCTCTAAGTTCTGAAAGGTCTTGTAGTTGGGAATCAGAGGAATCTTTTTTATGACTAGATTCAATTCTCTGTATGTTCTTTAGGATTTCATCTATTTCTTTTTCTCTCAATTTTTTCTGGTGGGAGCCAATATTAATAAATTGTCCTCTGATTACAGGCTTGTGTGTATCCCATAGGGTGTTTACAGAAATATCAGGACTTTTGTTCAAGGCAAAGTATTCAGTGATGTGTTTGGAAATTAAGTCTATTGACTCCTGGTAACCCAAAAGGGATTCATTCAGGCGCCAATTGAAGCATGAAGGAGTTTCATTTGGGGCAGATAATGAGATAAATATAGGAGAGTGGTCTGAAATATGAATGGAGCCTATTGATGAGTCCTTGCAAAGATGCAAGTGTTCTTTAGAGATGAACAAATAGTCGAGTCGGTGGTAGGTACCATGCATTGGGGAGAAGAAAGTATAGTCTGATGTATTAGGGTGGTGAGAACGCCATACGTCTATCAGGTGAAGATTCCAAAAAGTGTTCCTAATGGTTTTAAGCGATTTGTTAGAGAGGGACGATTTGTGTGAGGAAATGTCTGTTTGTGGATTCATAGCCACGTTTAAATCTCCCCCCAAAACTACTATCCCTTCTTTGAACAGTTCAATAATAGAGAAGATGTTAGAAATCCAGCGAGAGTGGTTAGAGTTGGGAGCATATAAATTAATAAAGGTGTACGTTTGCGGACCTATGGTACCCTTGATCAATATGAATCTTCCCTCGGGGTCTAAAATTTGGTCTACATATTTAAAGGGGATCTTTCCCTGGAACCCTATACTAACTCCACTAGAGGCCGAGGAGCTACCCCCACAGTGATACCAGTTGGAGTAATGGGAGAACCGCATGTCGGGATAGTGATTGAAACGGAAGTGTGTCTCCTGAAGGAATACCACTCCAGCTCTAGCCTTCCTTAGAATGGCAAAGGCCTGACTCCGTTTAGAAGGGGAGTGAAAGCCCTTAACATTATAAGAAGCTACAAGTAAGTCAGCCATTGCATGTGGGGTATGTGGCGTTACCTTGTAGCTGAAGAGGCATCCTCCAGGAGAGAGAAAGCGTGTTTAGATGGTCTGTCAGATGGTATGATACGGGAGTCATATGAAGGAGGGACCCATACTGCACTAAAGGAAGAGGCAGGTACCTTGGAAAGAAACAGGGGTAAGAAAACAGCACAAAACACATTAAACCATCAAATAAAAAGGAAATAGACATCATAAAATATGTCATAAGCAATAAGGGGGTAACTGGTCTATAGACCGATATGGAGAACGTATAACGCCCAATAATGGGCTGAGAGGAGGCAAGAATGGGTATTGCCTGCTGAAATTTTATACAATATATGGTATGAGGTCATAATAAAAGATATGCTAGATTATATCTATCAAATGACAGCATAACTGAACAAGTATAAAGGAGGACGCACTTGACCAATTATTGCTCTTGAGACAGGCTTCTAGGGGTGAGTTGAAGGTTTCTTTTCTTAGATCGAGACGATTTCGGGGTACGCATCACTTCGAACGGAACCACTTTAGGGAGGTCTGGCAGGTCACGCAGATCTTGAAAAAGTTCCCAGTTTTCTATGGGTA
Source organism: Bufo bufo (assembly GCF_905171765.1). Lineage (NCBI taxonomy): Eukaryota > Metazoa > Chordata > Amphibia > Anura > Bufonidae > Bufo > Bufo bufo. Next base: position 378,125,281 of record NC_053390.1, read on the forward strand.
GCGGTGAAATATTCAGCAAATCATAGACTGAGGTAAGATCCGAAAAAGAGGAAATATTTGCTCTTTTGCCAGCAAAGGAAAAGGTAATTCCGAAAGGAAAGGACCAACGATACAGGACCTTGTTGGACCGGAGCCAATCTGTCAGCGGCTTGAGGGCCCTGCGCTTTTTCAGAGTTGAGGGAGCCAGGTCCTGGTATACTTCCGGCTTTGAATCTTCAAAAGCCAGGTCAGAGTGATTTCGTGCAGCTTCTAGTATGGCGGTTTTTACCTGGAAATTCAGAAACTTGCAGATGATGTCTCTGGGCGGTTCTGTTGGCTTAGGTTTGGGTCTCAAGGCTCTATGCGCTCTTTCTATGACAACCTCTTGTGGGAAATCCGGGCCCAGCAGTGATCCGCTTATTGTGGTTATGGCTGCTGTAATGTCCCCAGGGAGGACCGATTCAGGAATTCCTCTAAACCTCAAATTATTTTGGCGCCCCCTGTTCTCTTGATCCTCTAATGCGCTGTGGAGATCATTAAGGTAGGTAGCACACCGGTGGAGGGAGGCCGATACCGCAGACTGGTGGTTCAGAGATGCCACTTGGTATGATTCCAGGGTCTCCACCCGCTCCCCGATATGGCTCACCTCCTGCCTGCAGGCTGCAAGCTCCGTCAAGATTGGCTCCATTATCCTGTTGAGAGCGCGATCTAAATACCTTCTAGTAAGTGGTAGGTCGGAGCAGGCCTGGGTGTCCTCAGATTCACTTTCTCCCTCCGATTGTACAGGAGCGCGCTTCAGGGCTTTGGGCTGCGGGGTCGGCGCCATCTTGGCCTCCCTGGCAGCGACCGTTGCTGCAGATTTTTTCAGGAATTTCTCCATATCTCCTCCAGATATCTGGCCTTTGGAGGTAGCAGGAGGGTCCCCTAGTCTGGGGTTCCCGATTTTGACCATTCTCGCCTCTGTGTGCTAAAAATAATTGGCGTTAGGGACGTATCTCCTAGCAGAGCTCAGAGCTATGCGACCATCACTATCCGGCGCTAGCTCCGCCCCCGTGTTGTGCTTTTTCTAATAGGTAGTTTTTATACTCCAGTCTCGCTTCTTCAAACTGTGATTGTACAGTGGAGTTTGTATTATTAACCATCTCTCCCTGTAGGGCCCGAACCCTTCTATCTAGAGCTAGTTCTTTTGCCGCATATTATTTTTTTTCCTATTCATTTTGGCTATATAGGTTCCACGCAAAAACGCTTTAAAATAGTCCCATACAAACTGTATAGGTGCGGACGGAGCATTTAATAGCCATAATTCTTTTATCTCCTTTGTTATACTTTCCTGATCCTTAACCAGCTTAATCCAATGGGGATTTAGTCTAAAACTTCTTGTTTTCTTCTTTTCATACCCCATTTTCGTTGTTACTACTATTGGAGAGTGATCTGAAATCGCATGTGTTTCATACTTCATTTTTATTACCAAATCCAAAAAATCTGTGTTAGCAAGAGCAAGGTCTGAAACAAGAGAATATTCTTTTATCTCCATACAGATATCACCAAATGTCTGTCAATGCCATTTCCCGGCAGACTCTTCTTAGCAATGTTAGTTTATCTTTATTTACTTTATGCACCTGATCCTTGGAAAATCTATCTTTCTCTAGGTTCATTACATCATTAAAGTCCCCTGTAACCAGGACCGGGCACCTTGCTCTAGAGCCAATAAAGTCCGCCAGGTATGACATGACACACATAGAGAAAGGTGGAGGAATATACACAAATGCCACTATACAAACAGTGCCGTTCAACTGACAATGCAAAAAACTACCTTCTCTATCGATTCCATGAGCAATTGGAATATAATCCACACTCCTGTGGACGTAAACACTGACACCCCGAGAGTAGACCGAGAAGCAAGCATGGTAGTCATATTTTGCCCATTTCCTTTTCGCAACATTAATATTCTCATATGTAAGTTGACATACAACTGCAGGAAGATGTCTCGTGACTACATCAAATATAACAACCCGTTTTGCTCTCTCGGCCATTCCCCGTATATTCCACGTAAATATCTTATTCATGTGTCATCGTGCTCAGCGGTACGTCCACGGAGACCCAAAGTGGAGGAGGAAAGGGGAGAGAGAGCGCCACCGAGACCCCATCCTCCCTCCCATCCCACCCACCGCACCTCACCCCTCCTGGTCAGACTCTTCACTGTAATGATTTATTTTCTGTTTCCATCACCCCCATTCTATTTTTAATCCCATCTCTCTCTTTAACTCTTTTGTAACCGACTGGAGATCTTTAACTTTCTCACGTACTTTATTCATTTCGTCTTTAATCAAAGACAGATCCGTTTGGACTGTGGAGATTTTAACTGACAGATCTCCCAATGCTTGGTTCGATTGCTGAACCGCATTCAGGATATCTGTCAGCTTCTTATCCACCAATTCTATCCTCTTTTTTTCTAATTGCACTTTAGTGTTTTAAAATATTTAACATGCTGAGGCCTGTAGAGTCTTAGATGCATGTCTTGGTTTTCTTTGCAATTTCTCTGAATACTGCACAATCTGACCTTGGGGTGAATTTGCTGGGAAGTCTACACCTAGGAAGGTGGTCAGCTGTCTTTAATATTTTCCACTTGCAAATAATCTTTCTAACTATGGAATGATGGACTTCAAATTGTTTGAAAAATACCTTATAACCCTTCCCTTCTTCCTCCGTGATGTTGAGTTAACATAAGCCTGAATGCTTCAGGCCATCCAAAAACTGCTGCTTCTGGTTCTCACACTTCCTGATGATCAGCAGTCCCTGGCTGCAACTTAACCTCTTCATTCCTACGGTAGTAGTAAGGTTGTACCTGTATTTAATCTTTCACACACAGCTTCTGCATTGTGGCTTAGTTTTTGTTAAATAAATAATGGCATAGTGTAATTTGTACTGTGTTGTTTATGGAAGGTTATATTTACTTAATTTTAAGATCTTCTCAGGCCAAATGTCCTGATATATATTAAAAAAGGTGTATTATTAATGAATGTGGAGGACTGAACACAGTGGCCCTCATGCAAAAAAAAAGTATGTGTGGTGGAAATTAGGGAAACCCATCCCTTTTGATGTCCCAATAGAACCTTCAACAGTGATATCTACCTCACTGAGTAATCTTGCCCACTCATTGACTTTCAATTGTTAAGTAGAACGGAGAGCTACTGCAAAAATCAGCTGTTGCTTTGGAGGACTAAATACTACATGGTTCATCTGGTGAGAAATGTGCTGTGTACTTCCACATTATCCCTATAGGAAATGTGTTTATGCTAGTTAGAACAGCTAATAACAACTGTAGCTGTAGTAGCAGTAGTTAAAAATACCATGGACAACCACAAAAGAAAGAAATACCACATATGAAGGCCGCACATCATGTTAAAATATATAATTTATTTAGACACAGAAACCCAAAGATTAAAATCATTATATACAATTACAAAACTGTGTGTGGACTATGCATGTTGTCTGTTGTCCAACACACCACTGCAACCATCAAGTTCAAGATTAGAACAAACACAAGCCGCCAAAGTAGTACAAAGTTAGTGAATAAGACATCAAAAAAATATATAATGCACAATACTTCTCAGAAGATGTAGTAAGCGGACATGGTATGCAAATACCAAGCTTTTATTGAAGAAATACTCCTTACATATACCTCTAAGGCAGATGTCCTCGACCTTTAGAATTTTAAATGCATAGAAGCAAGAAAATGTGAAATTGCAAACAGAGGGGGATAAATATTTTAGTGTGAGATTTGACGTTAACATTATACCCTCCAAATTACAACTGTTTGATGATTTAGTAGTATGTCTGCAATGATGCCAATTGCCAGTGTATATGGTCATAACTAAGGAATAATGTCTAATGAGCATAGAAGATATTTTGAACCTAAGGTTATTTAACCCCTTAATGACTGCCAAATAGTGTTTTTACATCAATCATTAATGGTCCACCTTTTTCTCAGCAGCCTAGGAAAAGCAATATGCGGTGCTCCTGTGCAATGCAGAGCAGGAGCCTGGCTCTGATAGGAAATCCAGGCATCTGCTGTAACGGCCCAGATTGGCAAAAGCACTAAACCAGACCGTTTAACTAGAACCTTAGGTGCCGCAGTCAATAATGACCATGGTATCTAAGCAGTGTAGAGTGAGATCTCAGGGTGCCGAACTCTGTACACTGCAGCTGGGGGGGGAATGGCAGAATTTGTGTTTTTTGCTTATTCACCATAAATATTTTTTATAAAAGGCGATCATAAAAGTTATGCATCCCAAAATATTATCAATGAAAACTACTAGTAGTTTTGCAAAAATTAAGCCGTTGTATAGCTCTACAGAACAAAAAAAATAAATAATGGTTCTTAGGATGCTGAGATACAAGAATATTTTCTTTTAATTAAAAAATTGTTTTTATTTGGCAAAAATAGTGAAACATAAAATGAAACTATAGGGGTCGTTTATAATGCTGAAATCTGCCTAAATTAGGCGTATTTCAGGTGCAGATTGTGACGCAACGGTTAGTTGCGCCACAATCTGCAACTTCTCCCTGCTCATACCAGGTCTAAAATTGTGGGCATGGTATGGGCAGGGAAGGGGACGGGCCAGCAGGCTCATCTCATTTACGATTTATTACGCCTGTTTCAGGCATAGAAAAAGGTATAAATGTAACAGCTAGGAAGTCAGTGCCTCTTCATAACTTCAGTGGATCCACTGCCAGCGCCAGTCTTAATAAATGTGCCCCTATATGTATTTGATATTGCTGTAATTGTACTGACCTAGAGAGTAAAGTTATGTTATTTATGCCACAAAGTCAATGTCCATAAAAACTCAGTGCTGGTATTGATGTTTTTTAACACCCGCCCCCAGAAAGAGTTAATAAAAGTTAACCACCAATCTATGTGTAACCCAAAATGGTACCATAAAGACTTACATACATATATCTACATTGACGGAAAAATAAAACGAGGATGCGAGGATGAAAAAAATAAAATAAAAATGCCCCAAAGGCATATAGGTGAAGGGAGTTAATAGTGATAGCGAACAGTTTCTAACACCAAGTCAGTAGCATATAGTTACTCCTAAATAGTAAGGGACGACAGTATTCGTCAAACTCAAAAGTGACAGGTACCACGCCCCCTTTTCAGTCAGTGACACCTGTTCCCAGTGACCTTAGGGCAGGTCCTAAAATAGCTAGGATACTCTATGCACAGCTGTTCAGAGCCACAGCCGGCCAGATGACAGCAATTCTCTTACAGTTTATAACTGTCATTTTACTAAGTTTTAACATGTTTAAAATAAAATCATAAATGATATCGAACTTGTAGTAAACTTAATATCAATACATAAAGCGTCAGCGTCCTTATGCATAGATATTATATATTATTAAATACAGCTTTCCCTGAAATAATATCTGTTTATATAAAGATATGTAAACTAATTTTAATAAAATAACATCTATCTATCTATCTCCCTCCCATTATCTATGTATGTCCCCATATATCCATTTTATCTGTCTATCTCATATCTATCTATCTATCTATCTATCTATCTATCTATCTATCTATCTCCTATCTATCTATATATCTATCTATTATCTATCTATCTATCTATCTATCCATCCATCACTATCTATCTATCTATTATCTATCTATCTATCTATTATCTATCTATCTATCTATCTATCTATCTCCTATCTATCTATCTATCTATCTCCCATTATGTTTGTATCACTTTATATATCTATTTTATCTATCTATCTATCTATCTATTATCTATCTATCTATCTATCTATCTATCTATCTCATATCTATCTATCTATCTATCTTTTATCTATCTATCTATCTATCTATCTATCTATCTATCTATCTATCTATCTATCTATCTATTATCTATTATCTATCTATCTATTATCTATCTATCTATCTATCTATCTATCTATCTATCTATCTCATATCTATCTATCTCCCATTATCTTTGTATCACTTTATATATCTATTTTATCTATCTATCTATCTATCTATCTATCTATTTATTATCTATCTATCTATCTATCTATCTATCTATCTATCTATCTATTATCTATCTATCTATCTATCTATCTATCTATCTATCTATTATCTATCTATCTATCTATCTATCTATCTATCTATCTATTATCTATCTATCTATCTATCTATCTCATATCTATCTATCTATCTATCTATCTTTTATCTATCTATCTATCTATCTATCTCATATCTATCTATCTCCCATTATCTTTGTATCACTTTATATATCTATTTTATCTATTTATCTATCTATTTATCTATATAACTCAGACTATAGCGTAGATAAATATTTATAATAAAATAATAGCTGTTTATATAAAAATATATAAAACTAATTTAAATAAAATAACATCTATTTTATCTATTATCCACTTATCTAGTCAACTTTTGTATTGGTTGCTAGGGATGTTGCTAGGGATGTCAGACAAACACATTGCAACCTTCTCATTGGCCCACAAGCAAGAAGGGAGGTTACTGATGGAAAAAAAATCTAGAATATTCAAAATTACGAATATATATCAGTATATTCTAAATATTCGTGAATTCTCAAAGTGCTGATATTCGCCAATAAAAATTTGCTTTTAGAATATTCGCGCTCAACACTAGAGCAAATACGTAACATTTATAATTGATTCGTCTAGCATCCTAAAACTAACAGACATAAACGCCGTTAGCACCGTCACAGCCGCTGCAGCGGCGACAGAAACAACAAAAACTGCGACATCCGCGACAGTCGAAATCATTTTTGCAGCAGTAGGAAATTTGCCTCGTTACATAATTATGTTTTCATAAAAATCTAAGGCGTACGTGATTTAAGCTAAATACTTGCTCGCCGCATCTAGAGCAGATACGTAACATTTATAATTGATTCGTCTAACATCCTAAAAACTAAATGTTTGACGTCACACAACTTTTTTCCGTGTATGCCGATATCATCTAGCAGACATAGGCCTCATGCACACGACCATTGTGTGTTTTGCAGTCTGCATTTTGCGGATCCGCAAAACACGGATGGCATCCGTGTGCGTTCCACAATTTGCGGAACGGCACGGACAGCCGTTAATATAACTGCCTATTCTTGTCTGCAAAATGGACAAGAATAGGACAGGTTATATTTTTTTTGCGGACCACAGAACAGAGCAATGGATGCGGAAAGCACACGGAGTGCTGTCTGCATCTTTTGCGGCCCCATTGAAGTGAATGGGTCTGCATCCAAGATGCAAATACTGCAGCTCAGATGTGGACCAAAACAACGGTCGTGAGCATGAGGCCATAGCGTCTTTTGCCCCACCGTCACAGCTGAGGCAGCAGTGCCAGAAACAACAGAAGCTGCGACAGAGGCGGTAACCGACTTTCCCGGGGTCCGATTCTGTCTTTCCATTTGTCCTGGTTCATAACCGTGGATATCACAGAAATTCAGCATATCTATCCATCTATCTTCTAATACGACAGCTACAAATCCAGGGCTATCTTTCCACTATCTTTCTATCTATCTAGCTATTCAGCCATATTACATTTTATCTATCTATAAAGCACATACCTGAGTCTTTGCATCTATGTCTAGTCCGAAATAAAAGCCATAGATATAAAGTCATTCAAAGGCTGAAAAGGCCCAGGCAGGCCAATACCAAGCATTGCTATCTGTCTAACAATTTGTAAATCATTTACTGGGCCTGTGAAAAAACATGCAGGAATGACAGATGTAACAATATGAAACAGTCGAGAGTCAGAAGTAACCGTGCCAAAATAAAACTGTGTTTGTACGGCCTCATGCACACGACCGTTGTGTGCACCCGTGGCCGTTGTTCTGTTTTCCGTGATTTTCTGCAGACCCATTGACTTTCAATGGGTCCGTTGAAAACTCGGAAAATGCACCGTTTGTCATCCGCCTCCGTGATCCGTGTATCCTGTCCGTCAAAAAAATATGACCTGTCCTATATTTTTGACGGACAACGGTTCACGGACCCATTCAAGTCAATGGGTCCGTGAAAAAACACAGATGCACACAAGATTGGCATCCGTGGCCGTAGGCTACTTTCATACAGACGGATCCGAAGATCCGTCTGCATAAAACCTTTTTCAGGTGCAACCATTAAAACAGACAGAGGTTGGAGAACTATGTGAATATAGCACTAGGCCCTCCTTCCAAAAATATCTTTGGCTCCCCAAAATAAAGAGAGACCCTGTAGAAAGCATGGACCCTTTATTTAAGGGATTATACATGACATGGAGCTCAATAAGGGATGTTCTAGCCCCCTCTCCATCTACCCTGATGCCAGCGAGCCTCCTCCCTGACCTATTGGAAACCCCGATAAGATTATTCCTAGACCTTTGGTCTACCCTCGCCAAAATTAGGGTAGGAGATTTTATGGGGGACATAGATCATCACTTAAAAGAACAGCTCACTGAAACACTTAGAAATTCTCCAATATTCTTCCTGGCCAATTCACATATAAATTCTGTGTGTAGGAGAGCTGCGAAGAAATTCCTATTCCAGAGACCTCTCACTGATTTGGAAGATTTACTGAAAACTACTCAGACAAAGCGTAGAAAGATTCCCGAGATTTGATTGGTGCTGGGAGGTCAGGGTGAGACCAAAAAGCCGTCTTATCTGCTGGCGTGGGAAAAAGAGCTAAATATTGAGCTCTCAGATCAAGAGACAAAAAAGATACTAGCAACGTCACATGGATTCTCACAATGTGTAAGAATGCAAGAAAACCATTATAAACTCCTTTCTAGATGGTACAGCACACCAGAATTTCTATACAAAAGAGGTCTGTCTGATTCCCAGGAGTGCTGGAGATGTGGTGAAGGTGTAGGCTCTCTATCACATATTTGGTGGGCCTGCCCCCGTATCACCAAGTTTTGGGAGGAAATAAATAAAGCAGTCAAGAAGATAGCTGTACCAGATTTCAATATATCCCTAGAGATGGTAGTTCTTTTGAAACCTGCTAGCCATTACACACCAACAAAGAAAAACCTTATGACTCATCTGATAGCAATAGCTAAGTCTCTTATACCATTGCACTGGTTAGACATACACCCTCCCACTCTTCAAGAATGGAAGGCAAAAGTAGATCAAATCTATAACTTCGAAGAAATGACCAGCTGGATAAACAGAAGTCATGATAGCTTTCTTAAGATTTGGAATCTATGGGAGATAGTAAAATCTGATGGTCTGAGCTCCACGTAGGAGAGAGTGGGTTGTTAAATGACGATTTAATGTAATATTATGAAAACAAGTCCTATACATCTGGAAATGATTCGGATATCGCTGAGCAAGATATGGGAGAATTGGCTACCCCCCACCTTTTTCCTCTCCCCCCCCCCATCCCTCCCTTTTATGTTTTTCTCAGAGGCCCTGATTTTAATATATAGAGTAAGACCATAGCTTGACAACTTGGGTTCTCAGGTATAGATACATAAGAGCTCTTATGTACAGATTGAATAAAATATACCTCTATGGAATAATACTCTATTTACCTAAATAAGTATGTACACCATTAATAATATTCATTTGATGCGATTATTGGTTTATGTAACTAATTGATGCCTCTAAGAAGTTACCTGTTTGCAATGAAATTGCTTTTCATGTTTTCATGTCTGGAAATGATTTGAAAAATTAGAAAAATAAAGAATTTATAAAAAAAATAATAAAAGCTTTTTCAGAGCTGAATTTTCACTTTGTGAAAACTCAAATCCGACAGTATATTCTAACACAGAGGCATTCCCATAGTGATGGGGACGCTTGTAGTTAGAATATACTACGAACTGTGTACATGACTGCCCCCTGCTGCCTGGCAGCACTTGATCTCTTACAGGGGGCTGTGATCCGCACAATTAACCCCTCAGGTGCCGCACCTGAAGGGGTTAATTGTGCGTATCATAGCCCCCTGTAAGAGATCAGGGGCTGCCAGGCAGCAGGGGGCAGACCCCCCTGCCTCCTCAGTTTTAATTTCATTGGTGGCCAGTGCGGCCCCCCCGACCCCCCCTCCCTCTATTGTATTAATATCATGGTGGCCAGTGCGGCCCCCCCGGCCCCCTCCCTCCCTTTATTGTATTATCATTGGTAGCCGGTGTGCGGCCCCCCCGGCCCCCCCTCCCTCCCACTATTGTATTATCATTGGTGACCAGTGTGCGCCCCCCCCGGCCCCCCCTCTATTGTATTAATATCATTGGTGGCCAGTGTGCGGCCTCCCCTCTCCCCCCCCCGATCATTGGTGGCAGCGGAGAGTTCCGATCGGAGTCCCAGTTTAATTGCTGGGGCTCCGATCGGTAACCATGGCAACCAGGACGCTACTGTAGTCCTGGTTGCCATGGTTACTTAGCAATATTAGAAGCATCATACTTACCTGCTGCGCTGTCTGTGACCGGCCGGGAGCTCCTCCTACTGGTAAGTGACAGATCATTAAGCAATGCGCCGCACAGACCTGTCAGTTACCAGTAGGAGGAGCTCCCGGCCGGTCACAGACAGCGCAGCAGGTAAGTATGATGCTTCTAATATTGCTAAGTAACCATGGCAACCAGGACTGCAGTAGCGTCCTGGTTGCCATGGTTACCGATCGGAGCCCCAGCGATTAAACTGGGACTCCGATCGGAACTCTCCGCTGCCACCAATGATCGGGGGGGGGGGATGGGGGGAGAGGGGAGGCCGCACACTGGCCACCAATGATATTAATACAATAGAGGGGGGGCCGGGGGGGCGCACACTGGCCACCGATCCTATGGTATATTAACTCCTGACTTTACATTGAAAGTCATTGGGGATGAATCCGTTTGCAATTGCACCATATTGTGTCAACGTCAAACGGATCCGGATACGTAGAACTACAGGTAACAGCACTCTGCTAGTCAATTGCGCAAAGATATAAGCAAACACTAAAAGAATAAATGCTTGGGGGTCATACTTACTGCAAATGCAGCTAGAAGCTTTTTGCGAATATAATTGATCAAAAATATTTCGGGCCCATCTACCGGTCGTCAAGGTCGCTTCTAATCAGATGGGTCCTACTCTGACATGCCTCTCCTGGGCTTACAGCCTACAATCTGGGCAAAGTAGTACCAAGCTGCATCCTACACATGCCTCTCCCAGGTTGTGAGCCTGCAGTATGGGCTGGGTAGAATACAGCTGTACAAGCTATCTAATTAAAAGCACATGGTAAATGGGCTGGTGGTGCACGGTTCAATCTCACCACCAGGGGGAGCCACTCCCCTAGTGGCAGTGACAATGGGGAAAAAATAAACGAACCAGCACCTCCACAATAAGTGAATATAAGAACGCAGGTGCACGCTACCTTGGCTAAAACACACTTGGATACGTAGAACTACAGGTAACAGCACTCTGCTAGTCAATTGCGCAAAGATATAAGCAAACACTAAAAGAATAAATGCTTGGGGGTCATACTTACTGCAAATGCAGCTAGAAGCTTTTTGCGAATATAATTGATCAAAAATATTTCGTGGATCCTCCAACGGATCCGTCCCCACTGACTTACATTGTGTGTCAGAACGGATCAGTTTGGCTCAGTTTCATCAGACGGACACCAAAACGCTGCAAGCAGAGTGAAAGTTGCCTAAGAAAGCAACTAATTTACATTAAGAGAAGAAATGGATATGAAACTCTTAAGAAAATGGTTCATGCCGTAACATGTTTTAGTTCTACAAAGATAAACCGATACATTCATTCTGATGCAGGCTTATTAAAGGAAGTGGTACCAATGAATATTCGCCACAATCTATGGTAACATGTAATAGAGTTGAAAGAGCTATAGAGATTTAATGACTGCAAATCATATAAACATGCTTGATTTTGTCATCTATAACACATGTACAAATACAGTTTTATTTTGGCACTGTTACTTCTGACTCTCGACTGTTTCATACTGTTACATCTGTCATTCCTGCATGTTTTTTCACAGGCCCAGTAAATGATTTACAAATTGTTAGACAGATAGCAATGCTTGGTATTGGCCTGCCTGGGCTTTTTCAGCCACTGAATGACTTTATATCTATGGTTTTTATTTCGGACTAGACATAGATGCAAAGACACAGGTATGTGCTTTATAGATAGATAGCTAGATAGATAGATATAAATGTATTTAGAAAGGTAGATAATTGATAGATAGAGCGTAATATTATTACAGATTGATTGGACAGAATTTTTTATTCCCTTAAAGTGGGGAAAATTGGCTTCTACCTCACAGTTTTTTTTTGCCTTCCTCTGGATCAACTAGCAGGATGACAGGCCGAACTGGATGGACAAATGTCTTTTTACGGCCTTATGTCCTATGTTACTATTATGTTAGAAAGAAAAAAAGAAAGATAGATAGATAGATAGATAGATAATAGATAAAATAGATAGAAAGATAGATAATTGATAGATAAAATGGCGGATTGATAAAATGGATAGATACATAGATAAATTGATAGACATTAGATATTAGAACATGTCACGACATGTCTGTGTTGATAAATAGATAGTTAGATAGAAATTGTTAGATACATAGATAAAATGTAGAAATATAGATTAAAATGGTATAAAATGGATAGCAACAAAGATAAATAGGGGTAGATAGAGATTACTATATAGATATGTAGATAGAAATATAAAGAGAAAGACAGATAGATAGATAGATAGATAGATAGATAAAATGTAGAAAGATAGATAAAATGGTAGATAGATAAAATGGTGGATAGATAAAATTGATAGATGTTAGATATTAGAACATGCCCTGACATGTCTGCGTCTATAAATAGATAAATAGATACTTAGATAGAAATTGTTAGATAGATAGATAGATAGATAAAACGGTAGATACATAGATACATTGATAGGTGTTAGATATTAGAACATGCCCTGACATGTCTGCGGTGATAGATAGATAGACAGATAGTTAGATAGATAGAAATTGTTAACTAGATAGGTAAAATGTAGAAAGATAGATAAAAATGGTATAAAAAGGATAGATACATAGATAAAATGAGGATAGATAGAGATAAATAGATAGATATGTAGATAGAAATATAAATATAAATAGATAGACAGATAGATAAAATGGTAGATAGATGGATAGATTGATAGATAGCTAGATAGATAAGTAGATAGATAAATAACACTATGATGACTAGATAATTGAATAAAAGATAAAATAGATGTTATTTTAGTAATATTAGTTTTATATATTTTTATATAAACAGCTATTATTTTATTATAAATTTGTATCTACGCGATAGACTGAGATAGATAGATAGATAAAATGGATATATGGGGAGATACATAGATAATGGGAGATAGATAGATAGATAGATAGATAGATCGATAGATAGTTAGTAGAGTTGAGCAGACACCTAGATGTTCGGGTTCGGGGAGTTCGGCCGAATGTTAAAAAAAAGTTCGGGACCCGAACTTGATCCGAACTTGGACCCGAACCCGAACCCCATTGAAGCCAATGGGGACCCGAATTTCACCTTATTATTTTCCGTTATAACATGGTTATAACGGAAAATAATAGTATTAGCTTTTTCAGATGAGTTTTCACGATCGTGAAAACTCAGATCCGACAGTATATTCTAACACAGAGGCGTTCCCATGGTGATGGAGACGCTTAAAGTAAAAATATACTAAGAACTGTGCACATAACTGCCCCCTACTGCCTGGCAGCACCCGATCTCTTACATAGACCCCCCTCCCTCCCCAGTATTAATATCATTGGTGGCCAGTGCGGCCCCACCCGCACTAGCCACTAATGATTTTAATAGGGGGTGGGGGAGCCGCACTAGCCACCAATGATTTTAATAGGGAGGGGGGGGGCCGCACTGGCCACCAATGATTTTAATACTGAGGAGGGAGGGGGGTCTGGCCCCCTGCTGCCTGGCAGGACTTGATCTCTTACAGGGGCTGTGATCCGCACAATTAACCCTTCAGGTGCGGCACCTGAGGGGTAATTGTGCGGATCACAGCCCCCTGTAAGAGATCAGGTGCTGCCAGGCAGCAGGGGGCCATTATGTCCACAGTTCTTAGTATATTCTAACTTGAAGCGTCCCCATCACTATAATACATGCAGGTTACACATACAGCTCTGCTACACAGTACACAGCTCTGCTACATGCAGGTTACACATACAGCTCTGCTACACAGTACACAGCACTGCTACATGCAGGTTACACATACAGCTCTGCTACACAGTACACAGCCCTGCTACATGCAGGTTACACATGCAGCTCTGCTTCACAGTACACAGCACTGCTACATGCAGGTTACGCATACAGCTCTGCTACACAGTACACAGCTCTGCTACATGCAGGCTACACATACAGCTCTGCTACACAGTACACAGCACTACCACCTGCAGGTTACACATACATCTCTGTAACACAGTACACAGCTCTGCTACATGCAGGTTACACATACAGTTCTGCTACACAGTACGCCGCACTGCTACATGCAGGTTACACATACAACTCTGCTACACAGTACACAGCACTGCTACATGCAGGTTACACATACAGCTCTGCTACACAGTACACAGCTCTGCTACATGCAGGTTACACATACAGCTCTGCTACACAGTACACAGCTCTGCTACATGCAGGTTACACATACAGCTCTGCTACACAGTACACAGCTCTGCTACATGCAGATTACACATACAGCTCTGCTACATAGTACACAGCTCTGCTACATGCAGGTTACACATACAGCTCTGCTACACAGTACACAGCTCTGCTACATGCAGGTAACACATACAGCTCTGCTATACAGTACACAGCACTGCTACATGCAGGCTACACATACAGCTCTGCTACACAGTACACAGCCCTGCTACATGCAGGTTACACATACAGCTCTGCTACACAGTACACAGCACTGCTACATGCAGGTTACACACACATCTCTAGTACAGAGCTCTATTTGATGGCTACAGTTCTGTACACTCTACCAGCTGCTGTGCACATCTGACCCCTCCCACACTCGTGACTCGTCACATGGTCATGACGTCATCACAGGTCCTTTGCCTCTCCAGCAGCTAGCAGCTCCGTCGGGTGAAGAGTGTGTGTAGTAGGGCATATTTTGAGTTAGGGAGGACGGAGTTTTGGCTAATGTCTAAGGGAGGACGAAGTTTTGGATGAGGGAGGACAGAGTTTTGGCTGATGTCTGAGGGAGGACGGAGTTTTGGATGATGTATGACAGAGTTTTGGATGAGGGAGGATGGAGTTTTGGCTGATGTCTGAGGGAGGATGGAGTTTTGAATGAGGGAGGACAGAGATTTGTCTGATGTCTGAGGGAGGACGGAGTTTTGGCTGATGTCTGAGGTCTGATGGAGTTTTGGATGAGGGAGGATGGAGTTTTGGCTGATGTCTGAGGGAGGATGGAGTTTTGAATGAGGGAGGACAGAGATTTGTCTGATGTCTGAGGGAGGACGGAGTTTTGGCTGATGTCTGAGGTCTGATGGAGTTTTGGATGAGGGAGGATGGAGTTTTGGCTGATGTCTGAGGGAGGATGGAGTTTTGAATGAGGGAGGACAGAGATTTGTCTGATGTCTGAGGGAGGACGGAGTTTTGGCTGATGTCTGAGGTCTGATGGAGTTTTGGATGAGGGAGGATGGAGTTTTGGCTGATGTCTGAGGGAGGACGGGGTTTTGGATGAGGGAGGACGGAGTTTTGGCTGATGTCTAAGGGAGGACGGAGTTTTGGATGAGGGAGGACGGAGTTTTGGCTGATGTCTAAGGGAGGACGGAGTTTTGGATGAGGGAGGACGGAGTTTTGTCTGAGGTCTGATGGAGTTTTGAATGAGGGAGGATGGAGTTTTGTCTAAAGTCTGAGGTAGGAGGGAGTTTTGCTTGACGGAGGATGGAGTTGTGGATGATGTCTGACGATGTCCTAATATGTATGCCGTATGTGTGCAAGATGGTATTCGCTCAAGGTAGCAAGACGCAATTCCAGACTGATTAAGCGTTTTGATTCATTTTCAAATTTCCTCTTTATATCAGTGGCAGAAAAAGTAGATAAAAAAATCACATCTCTCACCGAGTTATGCAGTATTCTCTCCTCGTCTTCCAACGTGTAGGAAAACACGTCCAGGTTATCACATCTGGTATTCTGATCTATGTTTCAGGTGCTTAGCTTTTTAGGGTCCAATATGTAAAGAAGAAAAGATAAAAGCAGCACACATCAAACGCTGGTGCAAATCCTTATAGGGGCCTTGCACCCGCGGGATTACATTACTGTGATGCCCTGATACCCATCCCTAGTGCGGTGGGATTATGAGATGGAGTGGATATTCTGACAGGTCTGGACAGTGAGGTGTATACGGTCTGATACTCCGTGATGCCCCCCTGACACAGACATTCCGGTACGGAGACTGGTGGTTACCCGCCGATCCTCCGTTTGCGGATCAGCTTTTATCTGCTGAAACTGTGGAGCTTTGAACACTATGAGTGTGTCTTTGCAATTCTGTATAGGGAACTTGCCGGCCTGTATGGGCATGAGCATGAGCATGCGCCCTGCAAGAAAGATAGTGGCCATCTTTACTGTGGTTCTCATATTATCCTATATTACCACGCGCCTCGCGAGAGCACGCGGCACATGCGGAGACCGCCCTTCTGGACGCCAGCAGACTCCACTATGTCTCCACGACTTAACGTGACTCATCAGAAGTTCTTTAAGGTTTTAATCAACTTGTGATTGTTATGCACTGTGTACACTTTATATGTTGATTGGCAATAATGTATCACTGTATTGATCACGTTATGCACTTTATATGACGATGTTCACAATCAATTTAGGTATGATCATGATTATAGATGAATTGTAATTTTAATACTGCTACATTTTTGATGCACTTGCACTTTATTACTTAATTATGGATTTGTGATTCTGTAAATTGTTTGCACTATTTATGTATGCCACTATGCACATGTTATTCAGCTAGACAAAGGCTCCAATGAGAGAGCTGAAACGTTGCTGCTAAATGGGTGAATAAACCGTCCACTTTTTTCCACTAATCTGGAGTGCTGCCTTTTTTCTTCTGTATGCATTTGGGACCTTGGTCACAGGCCCCTATAAGGACTTGCACCTGCGCTTGATGTGTGCTGCTTTTTTTCTTTTCTTCTTTAGATAGATAGATAGATAGATGTTATTTTATTAAAATTAGTTTTATATATTTTTATATAAACATCTATTATTTTATTATAAATATTTATCTACGCTATAGTCTGAGTTATATAGATAAATAGATAGATAACATAGATATATGTGGAGATACATAGATAATGGGAGATAGATAGATAGATAGATAGATAGATAGATAGATAGATAGGCAGATAGATATGAGATGGATAGGATAGATAGATAGATAGATAGATAGATAGATAGATAGATAGATAATAGATAGATAGATAGATAGATAGATAGATAGATAGATAATAGATAGATAGATAGATAGATAGATAGATAGATAGGCAGATAGATATGAGATGGATAGGATAGATAGATAAATAGATAGGATATATAAATAGATAGATAGATAATGATAGATAGATAGATAGATATGAATAGATAGATAGATAGATAGATAGATAGATAGATAATAGATAGATAGATATAAAATGATAGATAGATAGATAGATAGATAGATAGATAGATAGATAGATAGATAGATATGGATAGGATAGATAGATAAATAGATAGGATATATAAATAGATAGATAGATAATGATTGATAGATAGATAGATAGATAGATAGATAGGAGATAGATAGATAGATAGATAGATAGATAGATAGATAGATAGATATGAATAGATAGATAATAGATAGATAGATAATAGGAGATAGATAGATAGATAGATGATAGATAGATAGATAGGTAGATAATAGATAGATAGATAGATAGATAGATAGATAGATAGATATGAGATGGATAGATAGATAGATAGATAGATAATAGATAGATAGATATGAATATATATATATATATATATATATATATTTATATATATATCTGTTATTTTATCAAAATTAGTTTACATATCTTTATATAAACAGATATTATTTTATTATAAATATTTATGTACGCGTCAGGGAAAGCTGTATTTAATAATATATAATATCTATGCATAAGGACGCTGACGCTTTATGTATTGATATTAAGTTTACTACAAGTTCGATATCATTTATGATTTTATTTTAAACATGTTAAAACTTAGTAAAATGACAGTTATAAACTGTAAGAGAATTGCTGTCATCTGGCCGGCTGTGGCTCTGAACAGCTGTGCATAGAGTATCCTAGCTATTTTAGGACCTGCCCTAAGGTCACTGGGAACAGGTGTCACTGACTGAAAAGGGGGCGTGGTACCTGTCACTTTTGAGTTTGACGAATACTGTCGTCCCTTACTACTCTCCTAGATTATTACTTTGACAGTCCCAGACAAGAAGCCATTTATTAATGCTAGTGGACGGCACAGACGGCCTGATCACTGTATTTTTATTAAATGGTGTGGACATTGACTATGTCTGCCTCTACATATACATCTGTTCGGATAAGAGGTGTGCACATTACAGAATACTGGTTTATTTAAGTATTCAAACATACACGTGTCTGATATGGATTTTGTGATACTCATTGTCTAATTGGCGTGGCTTTATGGTTACATTGTGGGCTTTTTGACCTTTTAGACAAATTATTAAAAGCTAAGTTTTACTACTGCCCTTTTTAGATTTTTGATCACTGTATTTTAACAACCAACATGTTCAAATTCAGCTCCCAAAAAAAACTGCCTGTTAAACATTCAATAGATAGGCCAGTATGGAAGATTGGTTGGTGCTCATAATGTGACAGGAAATAAACTGTCATGATCTGCCATAAAAGGATAATAAAATATAATTTTACATCTAAACATTCAGTTGTTTTCCCCAAAATGTATACCGGTAATTGAACTAATTTAACCAATTACTGAACTGTATCTACGTCTTTTCAGTGTCTTCTATAGTCTTTGGTATTTCTGAAGTTGTATCGATTTAGTAGACACTATATAACTTTATATCATATTTTTTGTATGCCTCATGGCTATCTGGTTATTTACTGTTTTATAGATCCAAGGCAATGCATGCCATTTACTTTGTATTCATTTTTAACTGCTTTTTTTTCCATTTTGTATCATTTTGTAGCATGTGTGTGAAACTTGTGCAAACTTTTTACAAAGCATGGTGGATACTACTTACTCCTCCGTTATTCTCTATAAAGCACAACTAGGCTAATAGTGGTTCAGATCTGCAACTGAACAGTGAATCATTCTGAAGTTTTCACATCAGTACATCACCACCTAAGAGGTCAGTCTTCTATTGAAGGGGTTACCTGGATTAGAAAATACATGTTCAGATAATGTTGAAACCCCTGGCAGTGCATTCTGAGTCAATAGAGGAGGGGATTTCCATTAATGAGCCACAGCAGAGAGTGACTACACTGGGGACCCGTTTAACAAATAAGGGATCTCCAAATCAAAGAGTATGTTGGCTAAACTTGTCATCACTTTAGAAGAATGGGTAATATGTAATTAAGGTCATATATTCATTCAGACAGATGTGATTGGCTTCTATGGATGTATACAGATTTTGCAAACATAAATCCAAACTGTTTTCTTGGTTGGAAAAAAAATAATCTCATATTCACTAGTGTTGATCGACCACCAAAGTGCTCGGGTGCTCGGGTGCTCTGACCAAACACATCGGGATGCTTGGGTGCTCTACCGAGCACCCGAGTATAATGGAAGTCAATTGGAGAACCCGAGCATTAAACCAGGCACCACCTGCTCTGAAGAGGGGAGGGTGCCTGGTTCATAGGAAAAGGTCAGAAATTGATGGAAACACCACTGAAATGGTTCGGGAACAGCATAGGGAGGATGTCTGGATGCATCTTGGACTCCCAGATCGCTGCTGGGAACAATGTTGTCAAAGTAGTACGCCACTTTTACATACTGACAATATTACGTACAAAATCAAAGATAAAATTAGTTTTTAGAGGAAACATTGTTAGGAAACATTCTTTCCTGTATATTTACTTTTATATAAAGTGCAAGTGCTGCCAAAAATTTCAAGGAAGAGGCACTCTGATACAACCTGTATATCACATAAAGGAGGGCCTCATTCACCTTGTTGTACAATTGTTCATGTAGTGGGACTCCTACACTCATAAAGGCTATGAACTAAGTGAAAGGGCTGCCAAAAATTACAAGGAACCGGCATTCCAATACACATAAAGGAGGGCATCATACACAACCTTGAAAAATTATGATTGACAGCCTGCTGGTGACCCTCAAAAACATTTGGAGCAAGGGCCTGATGATCTGACCATCTAAAATATTATGGGTGAGGGCCTGCTGCCACTTTGGTGACTCTAGATAACATGGGCCGATTGCACATCGCCGTGATGGCGACGATCCATTCGGATATGTGGCCAATAAACTTTTAATGTTATTGTCAGCGCAAACCATGGTGATTACGGGTAACGGGGAATCAGGGTTTGATTCCGGAGAGGGAGCCTGAGAAACGGCTACCACATCCAAGGAAGGCTTCATGCGCACAAATTACTTATTTGGTATAAGTAGGTGAAGGCCTGCAGGTGATCTTACCCTGTAAAAGATTTTAGGTGCAGGCCTACAGGTGAGCTGACCCTGTAAAAGATTTTAGGTGAGGGCCTGCTGGTGAGCTGACCGTGTAAAAATTTTTATGCGAGGGCCTGCTGGTGAGCTAACCCTGTAAAAAACTGTATGTGAGGGCCTGCTGGTGAGCTGACCTACTAAAAGGTTGTAGGTGAGGGCCTGCAGGTGAGCTAACCCTCTAAAAAATTATATGCGAGTCCTTCAGGTGAGCTGACCCTATAAAAGATTGTAGGTGAAGGCCTGCTGGTGATCTGACCCTGTAAAACATTATAATCGAGGGCCTACTGGTGAGCTGAACCTCTAAAAAAATTTATGCAAAGGCCTACTGGTGAGCTGACTCTGTAAAACATTATATGCGAGGGCCTGCTGGTGAACTGAGTCGAAAAGTCATGGTCAATCCAGGTCTTGTTCATTATTATAAGAGTCAAACTGTCAGCATTTTCAGTTGACAGGCGGATACGCTTATCTGTTATAATGCCACCAGCAGCACTAAAAACCCGCTCAGACGAAACGCTGGCAGCAGGGCAGGCCAGCACCTCCAAGGTGTAAAGCGCCAGTTCGTGTCACGTGTCTAGCTTGGCTACCCAGTAGTTGTAAGGCACTGAGGGATCATTGAGGATGCTGACACAGTCTGCTATGTACTCCTTCACCCTCTGCCATAATTTTTCCCTCCTTGTGACACTAGGCAGCGCATCAGAGTGAGGGTGCTGGCGGGATGTCATAAAACTGTCCTAGGCTTTGGAGAGTGTTGCCCTGCCTCTGTTGGAACTGCTGTGTGTTCCCCTTGTCTCCCCCTCTCGGTTGGCCAAGGAACTACGGACTCTGCCGCAGCGTTGTCAGATGGAAATTTTTGCAGCATTTTTTAACAAATATCTTATGGTATTGCACCGTTTTGCTTGTCCTCTCCATCAGAGGAATGAGATATGAGAAGTTGTCTTTGTAGCGGGGGTCAAGAAGAGAGAACAACCAGTAATCCCTGTTGTCTAAAATGCATATAACGCGTCGGTCGCAGGAAAGGCAGCCTAACTTGAAGTCAGTCATGTGTACCAACAGGCAAGACTTTGCTGTCGTCATCAGGAGGATCACACTCAATCTACTCATGCACTTCTTCCTTTTCTGCCCACCCACGCTGAACAGATGGAATTAAACTTCCATGGGTACTACCCTCTGTAGCGGAGGCAACCGTCTCCTGATCCTCCTCCTCCTCCTCATCGTCCAATTCGCGTTGAAAAGACGAACTGAGGGTGGTCTGGCTATCACCCTGTGTAGTGTCTTCCCCCATTTCCACCTCTTCCATATGCAAAGCGTTGTTTTTAATTGTGAGCAACGAGCGTTTGAGTATACATAGAAGTGGGATGGTTATGCTGATAATAGCGTTATCGCCACTCACCATCTGTGTTGTTCCTCAAAGTTTCTTAAAACATCACAGAGGTCAGACATCCATTCCCACTCCTCGCTTGTGAATAGAGGAAGCTAACTGGAAAGGCGACGACCATGTTGCAGCTGGTATTACGCTACTGCCCTCTGCTGCTCACAAAGCCTGGCCAACATGTGGAATGTGGAGTTCCAGCATACGCTCACGTCGCACAACAGCCGGTGAGCTTGCAATTTCAAGCGCTGCTGCAGTGTTGACAGACCGGCTGAAGCTGTCGATGACTTGCGGAAATTTGCACACACTCGGTGCACCTTCACCAGTAGCTCAGGGAAATTAGGGTAGGTTTTGAGAAACCGCTGAACCACAAGGTTGAACACTTGAACTAGGCATGGGATGTGTCTGAGCTTGCCGAGCTCCAAAGCCGCCACCAAGTTACGGCCATTATCAGACACAAGCATGCCTGGTTGTAGGTTGAGTGGCGAGAACCACATCTCAGTCTGGTCTTTTATCCTCTGCCACAGCTCTGCGGTGGTGTGCTGTTTGTCCCCTAAGCATATCAGCTTCAGCACGGCCCGTTTCCGCTTCCCCACTGCAGTGATAAACTGCATCCAGCTATGACTGACTGGTGCTGCGCGCGGATATATCGGAGGTGGGAGTGGAGGAGGAGGCGGAGGAGGAGAAGTGGGGGTGGAGTCACTAACGTAGGTGCTGGTGGAAACCCTGATCGACTTAGGGCCCGCAATCCTTGGTGTCGGTAGCACCTGTGCCATACCAGGATACTACTCGCTCCCGGCCTTCACAACATTTGCCCGGTGTGCCGTCAGGGAAATGTAGCATCCCTGGCGGAATAGTCTTGTCCATGTGTCCGTGGTTAAGTGGACCTTCCCAGTAAATGCGTTGGTCAAGGCACGTGTGATGTTACGGGACACATGTTGGTGTAAGGCGGGCACGGGACACCTTGAAAAATAGTGGCGGCTGTGGACTGCATAAAGCGGGACGGCCACTGACATCAGGCTGCGGAAGGCCTCAGTGTCCACAAGCCTAAATGGCAACATTTCCAGGGCCAGTAATTTGGAAAGCTGCGCATTTAGTGCTATGGCCTGTGGGTGGGTGGCTGGGTATTCAAAGGCCTGGGGTAAGGATATTTGGACGCTGCGCTGGGATACGGAAGTGGATGTGGTCGCTGATGGTGCTTAGGAAGGTGCAGGGGCGGGAGGCATCTGGGCCTGGGCCTTCGACAGGGGATTGGCCAGCACATAACATAACATAGGGGAATAGGAGGCAGTGGTGTGACCTGCAGACACAGATTGTGGACCCAGGCGTCCTGTTAAAACAGGAGATGTGGTGCGGAAAATTAACTGTCAGCAGTGGATACCGTCTACGGAAAAACTGCACTGGATGTCACTGATATTTTAGGGATGCGCACACTTTAAACAGGAGATTTAGCGTGGATAATTTAACTGTCCTCAGCGGACACCGTCTACGGAAAAACTGCAGTGGATGTCACTGATATTTTAGGGATGCGCACACTTTAAACAGGAGATGTGGCTCGGAAAATTTAACTGTCCGCAGCGGACACCGTCTACGGAAAAACTGCAGTGGATGTCACTGATATTTTAGGGATGCGCACACTTTAAACAGGAGATGTGGCGCGGATAATTTAACTGTCCTCAGCGGACACCATCTATGGAAAAAATGCACTGGATGTCACTGATATTTTAGGGATGCGCACACTTTAAAACAGGAGATGTGGCGTGGATAATTAACTGTCTGCAGCGGACACCGTCTATGGAAAAAGTGCACTGGATGTCACTGATATTTTAGGGATGCGCACACTTTAAACATGAGATGTGGCGAGGATAATTTAACTGTCCGCAGCGGACACCATCTACGGAAAAAATTAACTGGATGTCACTGATATTTTAGGGATGCGCACACTTTAAAGAGGAGATGTGGTGCGGATAATTTAACTGTCCGCAGCGGACACGGTCTACGGAAAAAGTTCACTGGATGTTACTGATATTTTAGGGATGCGCACACTTTAAATAGGAGATGTGGCATGAATAATTTAACTGCGGGCAGCGAACACCGTCTACGGAAAAAATGTACTGGATGTCACTAGATATTTATAAAAATATAAATTGCTGCTGTCACACACAATAGTCCTTAAAAGAACTTTTGGGTCTCTGAAAAGTTTATTTTATAAAAATCTTCCTATTAAACTCCCTACACCGTCTGTCCCTTCCTATGCACAGCTCTCCCTAACACTGAGCAATTTAGCGCAGGTTGCGCTACAAACATATATTGCTGCTGTCACACATAATAGTCCTTACAAGGACTTTTAGGTCTCTTAAACATTTTTGTACCAAATAAATATTAAATTACACTCCCTACACTCTTTGTCCTTTCCTATGCTCAGCTCTCCCTGACTACAAATGAGCCGAACATGTGTCATCGGGTGCTATATACGTGTTCCGGCCAGCCAATCACTGTAATGCCAACATGGCTACTGGCATTACAGTGAGGGCAGTACTTACCTGCATGTCTATTGGCTGTGTAGCAGCCAAGAAATGTGCGGGGAGGAGACTTGAGCATGGCACTCGAGCACAGGTCTGAGCATGCTCGATCATCACTAATAATCACATATGTGTTACTTTTTAAAAAGACCATATAAGGGTGAGAATATATGAAAAAAGAAAGTCCAACGGGAGCACCAACCTGACAAGCGGGTGCAATGTCCAAAAGGGGGCAACGGCAATCCCCAATAGTATAATCAAATAGAAAGCAGGACTGCACTCCAAAATGTGATGAAAAAATCAAAGCTGTTTATTCACCCATGTTATGGCAAAGTTTGCGACGTTTCAGCTCTTGCGAGCCTTTCTCAAGGGTGAGAATATATATACCGGTATTTTATTTTACACTATGGCGTTTATTTAGAGGTTTTGTTTTTTAGTAACTGTACAACAAGAGACAATTAGCCATATGTTTAAATTACATTAAACTGAAGGTCAAATTCATTTGTTCTCTTTTCTGTAATGATTAGTTGGGTTCTTACGGAAATCTCACAAAAAAAGCTGTGTTTTCCCAGAATGTGGCACCTTACTTAAAGAGCACCTACAGCAAATGTTATTATTGCGGTAAAAGATAACTTTCCTGCATAAGGAGCAGCAGGTGAGGACAAATGCACCACCAGGAAATGCCTAGTTACTG